>NC_079444.1:40753419-40759803 GCF_903798145.1 Danio aesculapii
TTAGGCATGTAGACATGGTCAAGACGATCTGCTGCAGTTCAAACTGAGCATCAGAATGGGGAAGAAAGGTGATTTAAGTGACTTTGAACATGGAATGGTTGTTGGTGCCAGACGTGCTGATCGGAGTATTTCAGAAACTGCTGATCTACTGGGATTTTCACGCACAACCATCTCTAGGGTTTACAGAGAATGGTCTGAAAAAGAGAAAATATCCAGTGAGCAGCAGTTCTGTGGGTGCAAATGCCTTGTTGATGCCAGAGGACAGAGGAGATTGGCCAGACTGGTTCCAGCTGATAGAAAGGCAACAGTAACTCAAATAACCATTCGTTACAACCGAGGTCTGCAGAAGAGCATCTCTGAACACACAACACGTCCAACCTTGAGGCAGATGGGCCACAGAAGCAGAAGACTCCTGTCAGCTAAGAACAGTAAACTGTGGTTACCATTCACACAGGCTCACCAAAATTGGACAATAGAAGATTGGATAAACGTTGCCTGGTCTGATGAGTCTCGATTACTGCTGCCACATTCGGATGGTCGGGTCAGAACTTGGTGTCAGCAACATGAAAGCATGGATCCATCCTGCCTTTTATCAACGGTTCAGGCTGGTGGTGGTGGTGTAATGGTGTGGGGGATATTTTCTTGGCACACTTTGGGCCCATTAGTACCAATTGAGCATTGTGTCAACACCACAGCCTACCTGAGTATTGTTGCTGACCATGTCCATCCCTTTATGACCACAGTGTACCCATCTTCTAATGGCTACTTCCAGCAGGATAAAGCGCCATTTCAAAAAGAGCAAATCTTCTCAGTCTGGTTTCTTGGACATGACAATGAGTTCACTGTACTCAAATGGCCTCCACAGTCACCAGAACTCAATCCAATAGAGCACCATTTGGATGTGGTGGAACGGGAGATTCGCATCATAGATGTGCAGCTGACAGCAACTGCACGATGCTATCATGTATATATAGAGCAAAATCTCTGAGGAATATTTCCAGTGGCTTGTTGAATCTATGCCACGAAGGATTAAGGCAGTTCTGAGGGCATAAGGTGGTCCAAGTCGGTACTAGTAAGGTGTGTGTGTGTGTGTGTGTGTGTGTGTGTGTGTGTGTGTGTATGTATGTATGTATGTATGTATGTATGTGTATATATATATATATATAGTTACGTATATATCATTTGTTCTTTTGTTTGTTGTCTTTCTTAAATTTGTTCATTCTCTTGCATCCGGTTGTTCTTTTTCTTCCTTGCACTCATTTATTTTTTTTGTATAATTCGTTTTCTGTCTTTCTTTCATTCATTTATTCTCTTTCTTTATTGCATTCATTTTCTTTCTTTCCTGTATTCGTTGGTTAATTCTTTCTTGCATTTTTGCATTTGTTCATTCTCTTTCTTTCTTTCTTTCTTTCTTTCTTTCAGATTTTATATATTCAATCCAAATGAAAAACATAATAGGAAATACTGTGAAAAATGACCTTGCTCTGTTAAACATCTCTTAGGATATAGGCTACATAAATACAGAAGGGCTAACAATAGCGTCTTCACCCGTGTATATTTTTATATTCACACACATACTTTTAAAATCGTAATATCTTGATATATTTATTTCAAAATGATCAATTAAGCACGGGTTGTAAAATTAGGTAAGTTATAGCACATCCTGAACGTCAACTTTTTACATCCTGAATGTGTCATTCAGAAGAATACTGTAGCGCAAACCTTCATCTCTGAAATCATATTCCCATAAATCACGTATCATTTCCCAGAGAGCAGGAATCGACAGCCCCGTGGTTGGGATCAAAAACTTGTCAGAAACAGCAAGTTATTTTCTAATTGGTCATTTCTGCGTTTACACCTTACAATTCTGATGTCTTTTCTTGAAGTTCTTATGGTTGCAGTGCAAAGGGCCACTTACTTGGACATCGGTATAATTTTCTGGCTTGAGCGATGTCTCCTTTACTCAGTCTCGTCCGCTGGCCGATGGGGGGCCGCACTCCATCAACGTCATACTTCGGCAGCATGGTATCAAGATAAATGCCCCTATTTTTCCAAAAAGAAAAGCGACAGCAGTCCAATTATTTTTAGGTGAACCATGAGAAGCTCTTTGCAATCACGAGAAGACATCTGAAAAATCAATCAGATCATATATTGAGATGATGAGAATGTAGAGAGTAGCACTTAAGATTAGATTAGACTTTGTCATTATAGTCTTTGTACTGTACTCTACACAAAGCAATCCAGTTAGCCTCTTACCAGGAATCCGAAAAGAACGACATATAATAGTTGAAGCTAAAGTTATTCGCCATCCACTGATTTTTTTTTATTATTTTTCAAATATTTCTCAAGTGCTGTTAAACAAAGCAAGGAAACATGTTAGTATTTCATTCGGCTTAATCCCTTATTTATCAAGGGTTGCTACAGAGAAATGAGCTGCTAGCTATTCCGGCATATGTTTTACACAGTTGATGCCCTTCCAGCCACAACCCAGTACTTGGAAACACCTATACAACCCTTCATTCACACATTATGGTCAATTTAGTTCATCTAATTCACCTATACAGCATGTCTTAGGAGTATTAGATGTATTGGATGTATTTGAGTATCAGTAGACTGTCTTCTTAATATCTGATGATTCTGCTCCTTCAGCAGACATTTAACTGATTATAGAAACTTTGCAAGTATGTCAACTTAACCCTAACCCCAACCTAACAGTTTACATATAATGTAATGAGAATAAGTTAGCATGTAGACCATCAAAATAAAGTGTGACCATGCCTTGCATAAGCAGTCATTTGTTTTTTGTCATTTGATTGGCCAGTTTTGAGAGCAAAAAATAATAACTTGACTTCTAGTTGATCATTTGGAAAAGTGGCAGAAGGTGGATTTTTCTGATGAATCATCTGTTGAACTGCATCCCAATCATCACAAATACTGCAGAAGACCTACTGGAACCCGCATGGACGCAAGATTCTTACAGAAAACAGTCAAGTTTGGGGAAAGAAAAATCATGGTTTGGGATTACATTCAGTATGGGGGTGTGCGAGAGATCTGCAGAGTGGATGGCAACATCAACAGCCTGAGGTATCAAGACATTTGTGCTGCCCATTACATTACAAACCACAGGAGAGGGCAAATTCTTCAGCAGGATAGCGCTGCTCCTCATACTTCAGCCTCCACATCAAAGCTCCGGAAAACAAATAAGGTCAAGGTGCTCCAGGATTGGCCAGCCCAGTCAACGGAGACGGGCTGACATTGAAGATGAGAGGCATTGAAGGCGGAGAAGGCATTGAAGATGAATTCAAAGAATCTTGATGGACTCTGGGAGTCCTGCAAGAACGCTTTCTTTGCCATTCGAGATGACTTTATTAATAAGTGATTTGACTCATTGAAGAGATGTATGGATGCAGTCCTCCAAGCTCATGATGGAGTCAGACACAATGTTAATTCTTTTTCCACTGCAGCATGACTTTATTTTTATATTTTATTTTGGTCAAATAAGTGTAATCTACAAGCCTTTACCTTTCATATAAGCCACTTCTGATACCAAATGACCAACTAGAAGATCAAGTTATGGTTTGTTGTTCCTAAATCTTGGATAGGCGATTTTTGTCAGGTACTGTGAATACATAAATACAATTAAATGTTCATACATCTAAATATTAAAAACTTTGTAAAGTTTATTTCTAAAAAAATTTCAAGAGGATCACGTCCTTATGATTCCTTAATGGCTGGTCCCGTATTATCCAATTTATGATTCACCAATCAGACGATTCCTAAGCCACTATAAATACCCTAAGTTCCATATGACAGCCATCTTCGTTTTGAAGAATCCCTCCTTCCACCCCTGCTCCTCCTCCTTTCCTAGATGCGTGGCACGTTGGTCCAGTGGTTAGAACTGTAGCCTCACAGCAAGAACATCACTGGGTCTAGTCTTAACCAAGCCAGCTGACATTTCTGTGCGGAGTTTACACATTCTTCCCATGCTCACGTGGGTTTCCCCCGGGTTCCCTGGTTTCCTCCCACCACTCAAAAACATGCAACTTAAGTTAATTGACTAATCCAAATCGGCACCATAGACGTGCTCCAAGTAAGTAGTTATCTCCTAAGAGCAATCACTATCTGTACATTACAGCAGAGGAGTTCTGGAGATCTACCTGAGCTCAAACTCCCCTCTCGCCCTAGAAACGGGAGGGAGCCCCAGGCACGAGGATCTTATGAGCTCAGGGCTCTGTCCCGGGACAGCATGCCAAACAAGCTTTATAATCAATCATCAGCTAAGTGTGAACTCTTGAACAATAATTTAAGATACTGATGGCTGTTAAACATGGCATAACAGTCTTGTGAAAAGGATCCAAACTGATTTGGTGTTCAGGATAGTGTCTTCATACTTTTGCCGCCACTGTAAACATTTATGACATCAGAGATTGAGCTTGCACTCCGAATATGAGCAATATTCCTGTGAATCATATTTGATTGTCCACTATATGGATTATAAATATACGTATATAGTGTCTCTCTGTGCTGTTGTGAGAGCAGAATGATTGCGGCCTGCTCTGGCCCAGTTCCCATGGCGACAGTGCCCTGAATGGCCAGCATGTGGACTGAGAGCAGTCAGAGGCCAGTCGAAAGCATCGCCTCCCTGGAGCTCATCCCGCATGCCGGAGAACAACAGCCCTGCAGCCCTGCAATTGTCCAGGACAAAAAGGCTGGAAGCCCTTTATTTGTTATGGCCCTATTCCAGGATCCCCTGACTGCATAATGCTGGAAGTAAAACCGCACAACGTGAATATTCCCAGTTCAGAGGCCAGCAGGAGAGAGGCCACTTTGTGAAACATTAAAAATTACAAATCGCACACCAACCAAGCAAGATTCCCAGAGTCCTTTACAAATTGATGAGAAGTTGCTCTTGAGCTTGCACTTCAGAAGACCTACAATAGATGCATGTTCTTTGTTCAGGAAAATTTCCATGATGTCTTTAAAGTCAGCATGATACAGAAGTTATGACAGGCCTTTCCATTCACTATAAGCCAGTGATTTTCAACATTATGGTCACTTGTGGACAAACCAAGGGTGTTTACTACACCAAATATTAAACCGAACACATATAGTTGAATTCAAAATTAGTCACCCTTCTGTGAATTTTAATTTCATTTTCAAATATTTCCCAAATTATGTTTAACCGAGCAACACATTTTTCACAGTATTTCCTATAATATTTCCAGAATAAAAGCAGTTCTAATTTTTTAAAGCCATTTTAAGGTCAATATTATTAGCCCTCTTCAGCAATATTTTCAATCCAGGCTCATTCTGATTATGTACCGCTATATACATTTTTGGAGAGAGCAAAATATGTCCCAGGAGCTATGTTTTTGTTTTCGCAAATCCACCAGAGGCCGCTGAGTACGCTTTTTCAGATCTCAAATTTCTCTCGCCAGTGCTGCTCTTGCGTAAATCCACCAGGGGCCGCTGTCAACCATTTGGTTTACTGACTGACCAGCCGACCGATCCCAGAAATGTATATAGGGCTACATTTTCAGAATATTTTTTTTTTTCGATTGTCTACAGAACAAACTGCACAATGACTTGCCTAATTACTCTAACTTGCCTAATTACCCTAGTTAAGCCTTCAAATGTCACTTTAAGCTGAATACAAGTATCTTTAAAAATATCTAGTCAAATATTATGTGCTGTCATAATAGCAAAGATAAAAGAAATCAGTTATTAGAAATGAGTTATTAAAACTATTATGTTCAGAAATGCGTTTAAAAAAACTTATTTCCATTAAACATAAATCTGGGATAAAAATATACAGGAGGGCTAATAACTCTGACTTTAACTGTTTCCACAGCCATTTTAAATGAAGCCATTATTAGCCCGTTGACAGAATGGTTTGGTAGAGTACAGCACATTACGGTACACATTTATGTCAATTTCCACTGTAAAAGATACCAAAAAGTGAGCTCTACTATACCACTTATCGATACCCATTCTCTAGAGTACCTAGCATAACAAAACGATACCAAAAAGGCGGAGCTAAAATTAAAGCTGAACGCTTCTGGTTTACAGAGAACTGTCACCAGCGTGTGCAGCAATCCAGAGGAACTACAACACAGAAAGATCCTTTTATTTACAGTTGGGGAAATATGTATTGAACATGTCACCATTTTTCTCAGAAAACTTATTTCTAAAGGTGCCAGATACTTAAAATTTACACGAGATGTTGGTAACAACCAAAGAAATCCATATATGGAAAGAGAAAAAATCTAATTAGTTTACAAATGAAGTTATGTGCAATAAAATGAAATGCAGCAGGGAAAAAGTATTGAACACATGAAGAAAGGGAGGTGTAGAAAGGCAGTGAAAGCTCAGACAGCAGCTGAA
>NC_079444.1:40760275-40798758 GCF_903798145.1 Danio aesculapii
ATCTCTCAGTAGTTCTTCAGCAACACTCCGCTCTTCCTCAGGGTAAATGAATATCAGCTGCTTCAGTACAACATCTACATTAGCAGGAGGATGAAGATGAAACCAGGGTGGACATTTCAGCAAGACAATGATGCAAAACACAGCCAAGGAGACTCTCAAATGCTTTCAGAAAAAGAAAATAAAGCTGTAGAATGGCCCAGCCAATCACCTGACCCGAATCCAATAGAAAGACGAGACCCACAGAAGCATCAAGATTTTGACACTCTGTTGAAGTCTGTGAGAAACTCACACCTGAGCAGTGCATGTGACTTCATTCTCCATATGAGGAGGCGTCTTTAAGCTGACATCACCAAAAAAAGCCTTTTATTTAAAGTATTATATACGTTGTAGTAGTTAAGCACTTTCTCCTTGTGTCATTTCATTGTTATTACACATAAGTTGTTGTTTTGTTTTTGGTTGGGTTTTCACTAAAATCTGCTTCGATTCCATGTCAACAGCTCCTTTACAAATATTATTACCCCAAATCTTGAATTCTTTTTACTGGACTCCAAGTAGGCTTTTCAGACTTGGGTTGAAGGACTCTGCGGAGTGTTGGAGATGTGAAAGCGAAGAAGGAGACTTGATTCATGCCCTATGGTTCTGTTCTAAAATACAAGAATTCTGGGTCAAATTACATAATTACATCCAGGGTGTTTCTGGATGCTGCTTCTCGTTTTGTCCTAACATATATATACTAGGAGACCCGTTTGTATTGGGACCTGGTGCGAAGATGTGTGAATGGATTCAAATAAGTATTATGATTGGAAGACAAATTATTATGAGGGGATGGCGTTCGGTAGGTCCATCATCATTTCAAGAATGGGTTACGGAACTGGGGAAGGTAGCAGCATATGAAAAAATGACACACAGAATACTAGATGGATTGGATGTTTATCAGAGAAGATGGGGAAATTACTTGGCATTTTTGGAGAAGGAATAAGGTCATTGTGGTGAGACGCACACCAAAAGTGTAATTATCTTTTTATTTATTTATTTATTTATTTATTTATTTATTTATTTATTTATTTATTTATTTATTTATGTTTTATTGTATTGTTACTGTTCCCATGGAGTCTAATAATATGTATTTGTGTTTACTGGGTTTATGTAGGGGAGGAGAGGGATAAGGGGATGTTAAAAGGAGGTAAAATGTGTAAACTGATTGTATTGTGAAATTATTGAAAAAGAAAAAAGAAAAAGAAAAGAAAAATTGAACCATAAAAAACTAAGAAATATTATTCCCAAGAAAAAAACATGACGTGTTCAATATTTATTTACTCCACTGTAAGTAAGATTTATTTTTATAACAGCAGCATGACAGGAAGTGAAGTGGGAGGGAGAGAGAGACAAGGGGGGGGGGGGTGGTATGGGATCGGGAAAGGTCTGGAGCGTTGTTGCTCTTTATGTCGATGCACAAACCACTAGGAAATTGGCATCGACTGGAAACACAAAGCACAGAGACATGACAACATTATTATATAGTGATGCGTTCAGCAATCGACCCGAGCTCAAACATAACTTGTCATCTTCTTGTGACAATCAACCTCATGCCAACAAGCTAGAACAGAATCTGCTGTGTGTCCTCTATTGTTGTTTATGAGGACATGTAAAAACGTGTAGAAAGTGTGAGTGGATTCAGTTTGTCGTTCTAATGGCGTGTGCTTGCCGCATGTCTATATTTGAAATAATGAACATGAATTAAAAAAGGACGCAATATGTGAATGACTCGGATGTTTACATTCTTTAAGAGAGAGCATGACGTTGATCACAGCATTCTGGCGTACATCAAATACCAAAAGGGAACCACTGGCAGTGGAAATGCAAGCCTGATTAATGTGACCCGTACTAAACCGTATTGTACTGAACTGTACCACTGTCACAGGTTGCTAACTTACCCAGGTGAAAAACTGTTAAATGTTTTTATTGAATAAAGCGTCAATTATTTAAATAATCATAAAATGTACATAAGAGGAAATAAAGCTCAAACTCAGAAACGCAGGGAGATGTCAACATCAGGCAGACCATACTCCGGGAACAGGTAGAGAGTAGGGGTGTCAAAATGAATTGTTTCTTCGGTGAACCACGATGCAGACGCGATGGATACCGACACGAGTGCAAGTTTTCTCCACCTTGTTTATCATGGATCAGCTGTGATCGCCGCTGCAGTGTTGCCAGATTCCAGGCCAAAAATTATCCAAAACCTGCCAAATGCAGATCCAAAACCGCCCAATCTGGCAACACTGCGCTGCTGCCGTTTATCAGTGTCACTCATTGGTGAACAGCGCCTGTGAAGAAAAATATAAGATTGTGTATGGAAAGCATTGTCAATGCACCGTGATGCACCAAGATATCGAAATGAACCGAATCGATGGCATGATAATCGTAACCGAACCATGAGACCGTGAGTGTAGGTTCACACCTCTAGTAGAGAATCAGAATCAGGATCAGTTTTATTGCCAAGTGTGCTTCACACACACAAGGAATTTGTTTTGGCTACAGAAGCTTCCAGTGTACATAAAGTGACAAGTGACAACACAAAAAAAAAAAAAAACATTAAACAGATGCGGTTAGTCAAGAAACCTGGATGTTAAGTTGTATGTACAGATTGATATAAATGTGTGTATTCACACTAGATCAGCACAGGCTAGATTTTTCCACAATGTTGAAATTGCCCCTCTGAAGTAACATTTGTGTCAAATTTGAGAAATTACAAATGTGACCATGTTGACAGACGATGTCGGACTTGAAACCGCGTCACAGGCACCATGCTTGACCAAACAAACCTCTTCCTAGATGTTAGAAATGTGACCGTGCAAACCAAAAAATACCAGTCACTCTGCATGTACTTTTAATAATGTTAAAAAGGTTATTAAAGGAAATTATTTTGGTCTGTAAACTATTTCATTTAAAGGGCATCTATGGTGAAAAATCTACTTTTCAAGCTGTTTGGACAGACATGTGTGTAGGTATAGTGTATAGACCAGGGGTGGGCAAACTCGGTCCTGGAGGGCCGGTGTCCTGCACAGTTTAGCTCCAACTCTAATCAAACACACCTGCTTATAGATTTCTAGTGATCTTGAAGACACTGATTAGCATGTTCAGGTGGGTTTGAGTAGTGTTGGAGCTAAACTGTGCAGGACACCGGCTCTCCAGGACCGAGTTTGCCCACCCCTGGTATAGACCGCCATATTGGGGTGATATAAGCACACCAGTCGTTTTTTTTTTTTTCAATTTAACAACATGAAAACAGTGGACCAGTTGGAGCGGTTTTGAGACCCACTGCCACTTGACGTGGGAGTGCGGTCTCCCGCTCACCAATATTGATCGACAGGCTCGCATTACCACATCCTCGGTTTGCTGTTTCACGTCCACCTTTTTCACCATGCGAGTCAAAGCGATGTCTAATTTTTGGACCATTTGCGCTGAACACGCAGTGAATACAACCTATCGAGATTCAGGCCATTAAAAACAGCTGATCCAGAGTCTTTCAGCACTCTCTCCGAAAACATTCGATTGATCTCTACTGGTGGATCATCATCACCGCATGACCGGTCTCATCGGCACCATTGTTTGTAACTTTAGGTGGGTTTGCAAACATGTGTACTTTTCATTGCGTCTTCCTTAAACTTCAGCCATTTGCATTTCCCGAGGTCACAGAAGCTCCCTGTCATCTCAACTAGGTGCAGCTGTTTGTTCTGTGCAGAAACACGGTGTTGAGAAGCCTTTAAGATGAATTAACCGTGACGAATTAAAGCGCGGTTAATAGTGAAACCGGTTAATCATTACACCCCTATACGGATGATTCATGCATCGTTACATAGCGGCTGTAAAATTATACAAAGACACAGATGACTTTGTAACTACCACTGCTGAGGAATATTGATTCCTCAGCAGTCATCTCTGCTTGGTCTGTGTCCGAGTCGTACATGTTCGGCTGAATGCTGGTCCTCTCACTCATGTTGCTTCTCTCTGTCTGCCTGTCTGTTGCCATACACAAAGCGGGGGAGCTCTTGTTAAGTTGGGCGGGAATTCAAAACTAAATGGCCAGCAAACAAGCTCATTTTATGGGAAGGAGAGAAGTATGTAAAATTTAGTTTTTAAATATTTTTTACTATTATTATTACTATTATTATTATTATTATTATATATTTGTTTATTAAAGTGTCAGGAACAACACATTTAGCTTTCGAAGCTGTTCAATTGTTTGTTTCAAAATATCATCCTTTTTTAAATGTTCACTATAGTGGACACCAGGACCATCTTAATGTAATTAATGACTGCATGATGTAGGAGGCAGAACTGAAGCGGAGAGGTGTTTATAAGATAGTTGAGGGAGACTCTGACTTAGAGTCTGACAATTACAGAATTAGAGACAGTTAGAGAATGACAATCAGTTTTAAATCATTTATATGTTGAGTTTATTTGGATTAACGTCACTTCTTTTTTTTTTATTTAGTTTTTTCGAGTTCGACTCACTTTCAGACTAAACCGTTCCAGGAATTTCAATACAAAAGGAAGAAATGGCTTTTGTTTTGTTTTTGTTACATTAATGTTGGATTAATATCCCTTTACAGCCATATCCTGCACAGTTTTGTTGTCTGAGTCTGGCGGTTGTTTCGAACTAAAATGGTCCTGTGGTCCACAACAGTGGACATGCTGTAAAATTAAAAATAAAACAAAATGTAAAAACTCTAAATTGCAGATTTTTTTTAACCCAAACGATGTAGGAAATCACAAAAAAAACAACAACAAAAAAAAAGAAAATTTTTTTCTTTGGGTCTCAGGAGGATAATAAAAAAACCAGAATTGTGTTTTGAACTGAACCTAAACTGGCACACCCAGAGGAACCATAATATTAATATTAAATTAATAAAAAGGGGTAAACTAGGTGCCCTTTAAACTTTTGAATGGCTCTGGTATTTACATTTTACCACCGTGTCTTGTGCGGTCACACAAATTACTTGTCACTGGAATCTTGTCATGTCATGTGTTGTTATGATGCTTTTGGATTTTTTTTTTAATTCAAATAGATAGAAAAATATGAGGAAAAAAACTATTTCTAGCCCATATGGACTAAAACCTACTAGAACAAACTCTGGACAGATGGTGGCGTTAATGTTTATCTGATTTTAATTTTAGTTCATTATAATAATCTCTAATGGGAACCCTGAGTATAATAATACAAAGTAACATGGCTTTTTACCTAAAGCTAAACACAGCAGCCTTGAAAGTGAATGCTATTTGGTCAAGACTACTCTAGAACCGTCCTTGGTTTTTGCTAAATGTGTGTGATGAACTGGCCAAATGACACTCTAAAATTCTGACTGCACTTCATTTTTGGCTCCGTGTCTGAATTCCTTCCTCTTGTCCTAAACAACCAGCCCTCAAAGCTTCAGCGTCTCCATCCTCAAACCACTAACAGCAGGTTAGTCAGTAGTCAAAGATCCTGCTCTGACCAGCAGCGCAAATCTACACTCTTAAAAGCACAGTTCAAGCAAACAATAAAATTCTGCCATTATTTACACACCCTTCACTTGTTCCAAACCTGTTAGTGTCTTCTTTTGAGCACAAATGATGCTATTTTGAAGAATGCTGGAAACCTGTAATCATTGACTTCCAAAGTAAAAAAAAACTCAATGGTTACATGTTTCCAACATTCTTCAAAATATCTTCTTGTGTGTTCAGCAGAACAAAAAAAAAAATTTAATTGGTTGAGTAAATGATGACAGAAGCTTAGTTTTTGGGTGAACCATGCCTTAAACACACGCAGAGATGCTCCTGTCTTTACAATTAAAGCAGACGTGAAGTACATCAGAGTGTTTAGTTGAAGGTTAATTTAGTAGAAGGAAGTAGTTTGTCCATGAAGGTCTCACTGAGATGAACAGAAATCTGTTCCTGGGTCAGGATGACCATACAAAAGCATGTTTTGGAATTGCTCATATATATATCACCGCAAATATATATATATATCTATATATATGTTATATGAGCATATATATATATCTACATATATATATATGAGCAATTCCTGCATTATGGACAAACTCAAAAACATAAATTCACATAGAAAGTATATGTTAACGTTATATTGAAACATCTGTTTATATTTTCCAAATCAAATAATCACACAGAGTTGTGGGATCAGAAAAATATCAATCTGTAAACATATTTTATTTTTTAAATGAGGAACATAAACATGCGTTATGGATGTGACAAAAAAAGTTTGCGAATTTACAATCTACAACATACTTTGTAAAAATTCTGTGAATTAAACTGCACAACCCATAAGAAACAATGCTAATCAAAAGGAGAAGAGTTGCTCTCTATAGAAGAAAAAAACTTTGATTTTATTTTAATTGACATTTTTGCATTAATGAAGAAAAAGCTTCGTTATGGATATGACACTTTTACGTAATGAATGTGACAGATGTGAAATTGGCAGCTGTGTGACTTTGGTAAATCAAATATAATAGTTTGAAAACACAGAGACATTTTGAGCATTTTTAAAGTCCTGTAAAATACTTTGTTTATACATTTTTTGTGAAAGTGTTTCGCTATTTTGGTGAAAACTTTTAGATAAATTTAGATAAATTAGAGAAAAATTTTTTTCAGGTTGACATTTGCACAGAATTGCTCATATTAATAAGAAATTATATACAGTTGAAGTCAGAATTATTAGCCCCCCTTTGATTTTTT
Source organism: Danio aesculapii (assembly GCF_903798145.1). Lineage (NCBI taxonomy): Eukaryota > Metazoa > Chordata > Actinopteri > Cypriniformes > Danionidae > Danio > Danio aesculapii. The sequence goes on from NC_079444.1 coordinate 40,767,011, forward strand.
TTTTCTTTTTTAAATATTTCCCAAATGATGTTTAACAGAGCAAGGAAATTTTCACAGTATGTCTCATAATATTTTTTCTTCTGGAGAAAGTCTTGTTTGTTTTATTTCGGCTAGAGTAAAAGCAGTTTTTAATTTTTTATTAACCATTTTAAGGTCAATATTATTAGCCCCTTTAAGCTATTTTTTTTTCAACTGTCTACAGAACAAACTATCATTATACAATAACTTGCCTAATTACCCTAACCTGCCTAGTTAACCTAATTAACCTAGTTAAGCCTTTAAATGTCACTTTAAGCTGTATAGAAGTGTCTTGAAAAATATCTAGTCAAATATTATTTACTGTCATCATGGCAAAGAGAAAATAAATCAGTTATTAGAAATGAGTTATTAAAACTATTATGTTTAGAAATGTGTTGAAAAAAATCTTCTCTCTGTTAAACAGAAATCGGGGGAAAAATAAACAGTGGGGGCTAATAATTCAGGGGGGCTAATTATTCTGACTTCAACTGAATACAAGTAAAACACAGGGATCATGCAACAACCTCTTAATTAAAATATCAAGCATCCAATTCATGCTGCAATGAATGCTTAAAATTTGTAAAAAAAAAAAAAAAAAAGGAATGTAATTTGTTGGAGAGTAAACAATGCCTTTTGATTCAAACTTCGACACACAATTAAAGTGTCAACAGCAGGCAGCATTGCCAGGCCAGAGTGGGATTGTGAAAGTGAATTGACTTGTAGTGTTTCGAATGTTTCTGCAAAAAGTCTCATCTACTCATTTGAAAACAAAGAGACAAAGAAACTTCAATATTGTACTGCTTACAATACAGAATACAGTATTTTATGTTGATACTTGTTGTGGCTGCTGTATTTTGTAGTTTATTTACACTTAAAATTGAGGTATTTGCTATTTTATTTTAAATACATTTCAATGTATTTTTGCCTATCCCTGGTACTACATAGGCTTTATGTTTTGTGGGCCTGATTCACATGTTAGAATGATTTCTAAAGTATTTATGACACAAAAACTGGACGCTTTGCATCACAGAAATCAATGACAACTACAGTGATTATTTTAAATTGCATTAATAATTCAACAGTTATTCTGAATTTAACAACGTTTCACAATATTACTATTTTTACTGCATTTATGACCAAAAAAAAAAACATCCTTAGGAGAAAGTGTCTTCTTTCAAAAACTAAAAGATTATTCAAAACGTAGGTCCATTATTTAATTCTCTCTAAAACAATAAATTCTAGTTGCATAAAAGTAACACTGAATACTTGAGTACAAACCTGGAAAAGGTGTTTCTGGCGTAATGCATGATGCTGTCGAAATCGTACACCTCCCCGAGCGAGTCCACATCATCTGGCTCCATCTTTATGAAATTGTACTCCTGACCTGTAAAATTCAACACAATCTCCATCAAGCTTCCACTAAATCCCATCAAACCGTTATTCTGGACAAAAGTATATAATAAGGTGTAACAACTATAGGTGGGCACAGATTTTTAAAAAAATCTAGATTAATCTCGGAATTAATCTAGATTATTCAAGATTAAAATGGCTCATTTGAATACTACTGAAGGCATTTACAATATGTGTGCTACCCAAAAAATAAATCTTTGAGAACCGGTTTCTCAAGCCAGGTGGTGCATTAGACCAGCGGCTCATCTCCTGTTTCCAAAATGCTTCACAAACTGCTTGAGAAACTGTTTCACTATGATAATGAAAATAAATTATGTTCAATAAAATTTACTTGTGATTACTAACTGTTTATTCAGTTAAACATGAATTTTGAACTGTAGGCCTACAGAAGTCATAACTGAACTAAACAGAAATAGAATTAAGATGTGGAGTATGCATATATTAGTGGCATTATTGAAGTAAACACCGCAATCAAACTATTACCGTCATGTAGGACTTTTCGCCATATTTTCCCACAAGATCCACACATGCGGCTGTCAGTAAAGGACCACACACACATACACACACACATTGCTAAATGCGGAAGTTTTTTCTTTCCATTTGGCTTGCGTTATTATTCTATAACACTCTCACCAGTCCTTACTCCTTATTTGCGTCTAATACCCCAGTTTGTCACGGGGGCATGAATGAAATGTTCAAGAGTTTACGTGAAACTGCCGAACTGCAGTTAAAGTCAGGCATCCTGCTGATTTGATTCAGAAGGGCACTATTTTGTCATACGGCTCACCGGTCAGGTATACATCCGCACTAAAATATCAATAGACCCAGCTCCCAACTCAACTTTGAGAACAGGTTAACGACGATATTTTATTTATGGCGCGATAAAAGTCTCATGTTAATGCTGATAACGGCCCACCACTAGTAACAACACACGTATTCATTATCAAACATTTTCTGTACAGGTACAGTTGAAGTCAAAATTATTTGCCCTCCTGTGAATTTTCTTTTTCAAATATTTCCCAAATGATATTTAACAGAGCAAGAAATTTTTCATAGTATTTCCTATAATATTTATTCTTCAGGAGAAAGTCTTATTTGTTTTTTTATCGGTTAGAATGAAAGGAGTTTTACATTTTTTAAAACTATTTTAAGATCAATATTATTAGCCTCTTTAAGCTATATTTTTTTCGATAGTCTACAGAACAAACCATCATTAAACAGTGACTGGCCTAATTACCCTAACCTGCCTAATTAACCTAGTTAAGCCTTTAAATGTCACTTTAAGGTGAATACTAGTATCCTGAAAAATATCTAGTCAAATATTATTTACTGTCATCATGGCAAAGATAAAATAAATCAGTTATTAGAAATGAGTTATTAAAACTGTTATGTTTAGAAATGTGTTGAAAAAATCTTCTCTCTGTTAAACAGAAATTGAGGGTAAAATATACAAGAGGCAAATATTTCTGACTTCAACTGTAAATCAGTGTACCCACTGTGACTCCACTGTGACTGAGTTCATTTATAATTTCTTTATCATTTTAGCTTTATATATCTTTATTTTAAACAGACAGTGTTGACCCTAAAATCACAAAATCTATTTTTTTAGCTTGTGTTATTGTGTTATTACATACATATCAGCATCACAAATTATTACAATAGCACAACTCCTGTCTAACTAATCAAAAAAATCTTTGTTTTTTGCCACTTTCGATGAAAGTATTTAAAACAATATTCAGTCCATTTTATAAAGAAATTCAAAGAATTCAGTAATCACACTGGATAACACTGAGCCAACTTATTAATAGGAAAATAACAAAGGTAAGATTTTAGGAAGCTACTGAGCTCGAAACTAATTTAGGATTAGTGTTAGATTAAGTGTGGATGGAAAATAACATTAAAGTGCCGCATTAAAATTTTCCTCATTTTAAGAAGTTTGTTTACATTTATATATGGTTAAAACCCTTTTATTTTTTACATTATTCCCCTCTCTTTACTACTAGTTATAGCACCAAATACACATGAATGAACATCCTAACAAATACACTACATTAAACATGTACACATGGACATCACCGCAGGTTAACTATGTTTATTTATAACAACTTTAAGTGTTAAAAGCTATTAGTTACTAGTTAATTAAATTTATTAGTAATTAATAAAGTTAAACCAATAAAGAAACCATCGTTTCCACTACATTCATTCCTGCCACGGCTACATTACAGCTTCTAATTCAAAATAATCCAGTTTTTTTATTGTGGGTTTTAGTCACATCAAAACGTATGAAAGGGTAAGTGAATTATAATAGAGCAAACTTTTCTGTAATCGTAGTAGTGCTGTGCGTTATTTGTTTAACCCTTTCAGGTTGCATGCTGACTGACAGGGCTGCATGATGCGTGAGCCCAGCAAACACAACGGAGCTTTCCGTTATGACAGTAGCATGACGAAACTTGCTTCAAGAACACAGTTTCCAGAATTATACTATATTTATAGATAAGGGTCTATGTTTTTGCATACAATTATCTTATCTTGCTGGAGTTTATAACCATTTCACAATACTTTAGGACGCATCAATGCCGTTCTTTCATAAATATTTCTAGCAAATCCAATAAATGTTGGAGATATACTCGTTATACAAACGCCCGGATAATGAAATGATAATGTAAAATAAATGTAACCCTGTGACATTTCGTAAATTGAAAAAAACAAAAAGTGCACTTGAGCAGCGTTTATTTAAGAGCGTACATAAAATTTGGTGTAGATTTGAGGAAGAGACTAGCATGCTCGTATTACATGAATGCGATATCGACTTGTAATATGCGCTCACGATATTTGTCATTAAAATAACTCTATAGGTAGTAGGAAAATCTGTGTAAAAGGCCTGCCACCACAGTTGGAAAAAATCCTAGAGGACTGGTAACTAATAACCGTAACTTTTCCCAATTTGATTGTAAGCAACTATGTGCACCTTTTGCAAAGCTGCTTTGAAACAATAATAATTGTAAAAATTATTCATATAAATATACAAATTTCATATTCATATACAAATAAACTTGAATTGAATCCCATATCTCAATCTGTGGCTCAACTGTGGAAAAATGTAAAATAGACAGACTATCACCAATGTCACCTAGCATTATATTTACCTCAGGAGAGTCACTTAGTGTCCACAGCTAGAGTATAAAAAACTCTACAGAAGAGCATTTCTCTAAATATTGACACTATATTAGCCTCTATATGTACTAAACCATCACTGTATTTATCATTATAATACTAGTATAATGCATTAAAAATGTACAAATTTAACCAGAAGGACAAACATATTTAGCGGTATAAAAAACAGAAGAGATAGTTATTTCACCTGGCTGGATGTTTTCTCTAAATATATCAACATGTTCATCCCGGTCGGGTCGTGTGTGTTCGTGCCAGAATCCAATGACATGTCCGAGCTCATGCACCACAATGCCAAATTTGTCACAGTTTTTCCCGATAGATATGGCCTGTGGACCTCCACCTCTCCGGCCAACAAACGAACAGCACCTTCAGGAAAAAAAAGCACCTTTAGAGACATTTAACAGATGCATCTGCTAAACTAATAGAGATTTAATGTAACTTAATATCTTTGTGTAGCAGACAAACAACATCAAGTAAAGTTTGTTAGAAATTACAATATATTTGATTCATGGGTAACAATTTACTATAAGGTTGTATTAGTTAATGTATTTAATAACATGAACAAATAACAAACGATACATTTATTGCAGTATTTAATCATATTAGTTCAAATTAATGAAAATAAAGTTGTTCATTGTTAGTTTATGTTAACTCACAGTGCATTAAATGGGACCTATTTTGCCCCTTTTAACAAGATGTAAAATAAGTCTCTGATGTTCTTAGAGTGTGCATGTGAAATTCCAGCTTGAAATACAACACAAATAATGTTTTATAACTCTTTGAAACTGACCCTTTTAGGCTTTGATCCAAATTGTGCTGTGTTGGTGACTGTCGCTTTAAATTTAAATGAGATTTTGCTCTTTTTAAAAGAGGGCAGAGCTATCGATGCCTGTGTGTGAGCCATAGACTGTAAAATATATGGACGTAGTATCAGTGACATCACCCATAGGTTTCTGAAGAGCGCAAATAAAGCTACAAGTAGGCGCGGCCAACCGTCGCCATTTTGTTTGTGCGTCATCAATGGAGGATACCAAACATGTTCAAAGAGGCGGAGAGTGAGCGGAGCTACAGAAACCTGCTGGCATTTTGCTTGGAGCTGGCAGACAGACTTTACTTTGGGAGAAATGCTTAATACTCTATTACCTGCGACTCGTTTGTGTCCTGACCACATGTTCTTGGCTGTACACTATATCAATAAAGTGTTTAGACTTTTAAAAACACTGTAGTAATACATTGAGACGCTAAACATTGTTCTTATGGTGTTTTTCTACAGGAGGAAAACACGAATTACTTCCAAACACTTCAATTATATTCTGTGTTATTAAATGCAAGACTATTGATGAACTCCAGCATAATACTGCATGATAACGCTTCAGATGACTGTTCTAGAGCCTACAGCTAATCAATCTGGCACATTCTGGAGGGCATTACAGCTCTAAAGAAAAATATTAATGATCAATGATCTTAAATAAAACAAATACATTTACAGAGATGGTATATAAGTATATAATTTCACTCACCAGGGAAACGGAGCCCACGTGAATGGTTTGTGAGCACAATTAAGTGCACACAGCATGCCATATCATCTGATAATTGTAGGAAATAATCCCAAAAGGCAATTGACTGTGTAAAGAAACATTAATCAACACAAAAATGCGATGTATATGCCGAGTTCATAGGCTAATTAGCCGTAATCAGCTGAGGTGACGAAACAGCGAGCAGCGAGACCTATCTGTCACTCAAGTGGCCACGCCCTTAATTATGCAAACTTATTATAACTTAATAAAAACGAAACGGATGAGTTATGAAAAAAATTCACCCCCCTCACAGTTGTCATGAAGGTTAATCGTGGCTATATGTACCAAAGCCATCTTTTGTACCAGGCTACATGTTTTTATCAGCTGTAAAACTGGCCAATTTCCCATTGCAGTCAGAAATGACCTGGACTTCCTGGAGCCAGCCCCCCAAGGCGAGTCGATGAATTGCAGTTTTAGTTACTTTCGTACTGGCTTCCCGAGGGAGAGCGGGAGGTTGCCGCTTAGTGTGAGCATAGTGGCAGATTCAAAAACAATACTAACGTCTTATGCTAATCAGTTGTTGCCAGACGGAATTTGCGGACATTTTATGTTATTTCTGCTGAGAATTTTGGTAAAAATCTGCGGATTTCTGCGGAATGATTTTGCGAGTATCATAAATAAAACCTTAATATGTGAAATAAAAAATATTATCTTTTTAACTTTAATGTTTAAAATGCAAATCCAATTAGATTAACTTTATTTGGTAAACAAAGCAAGTCTCTCATGTAAAATTTCTACTAAAGGACAGAAAATATTACTTTACAAACTGTATTATAAATAAATCATATTAACATTTTCATATCAGTCAATAATATTACTGTAATTAATTTAAAAACTGAATAAATATATATATTTACACACATTTACACAAGTAAATAAACAGAAATAATAATAGGCTAAAAATCGGCGGAATTCTGCTGAAAATCTGCGGAATTCTGCGCACATAGATTCCGTGTGGGCCTACTAATGAGGAAGAGATGGTCACTAGTGGGCGGGGCTTTCCCCCTCTCATGATACGTACAAAGATAGAATGTCAATCAAAGTTTCTGCAGACTGTCCATCACTGATTCTCACTGATTCCACGTCTTTTATTGAGAGTTTGTCGTCTCAGACTAGAGATATTTGTCTGAGCAAAGCAAAATGATGCAGGGCAGAAAATATGGTGGGCATGTTTGAGCAACGTTGTTGGAAACTATTCCTTTTTTTTTCATTGCACACATCGATGGGGTTAATGAATTCCAACAGAAAATATCCAGTCGTAGGAAGCAGAACAACTTTAGCTAATCCTTCATCCTTTTGATTTCTCACAGTTCAGCCAATTGAGCTCAATTCAGCAGAGACACACAATGAGCTGAAAGCAGCAGGCTATAGTGGTTCAGAACGTGAGGTCAGGATCTGCTCCTGCTGGCTAAATAAGCTTTTGTGTCCACTGAATCCAGAGCGAGGGTGTTTTCATCACAGGTGGCACATGGCCGAGTCATTTTGGGAATTACGGATTACTGATGTAAGTATCAGAGCTGTGAAAATTTCAGCAAAGGGAAATTCTAGTAAATGTCATTAACTTAATGATTCTACACTGCATTTCTACACATATTCTCATTTAAAAACTATTTGAGAGAAATAAACGAGAATTATTGGCACACATTCAATTTATTTATGTTAGCGGTTGCCAGATTATTGTAAAAAATACTTATTTTTTTCTCCATATTGAAGTTCATTTTTAATAGATTTTATATGAGATGGTTTAAAAAAACAATTCTTTAAAAGATTGTACACTCATATGCATATGTCATATTTAAAATCAATATATAAACTCATAATAATATATTCATATAATATTTTTATATATGAAACCAATAATTTGTAAAATATTATTTACATTTCCCTTCCAAGGTTTTTTTTTGTCCATTTTTCATATATTTCTCCTCATATGGTGACATATAATGTTTCTAACAAAGACTAAAAATCTGGACAGGCACAAAAGCAGTCATCTCAGACTGTTTTCTTGAACATGACAATGAGTTCAATGTACTCAAATGGCCTCCACAGTCACCAGACCTCAATCCAATAGAGCACCTTTGGGATGTGGTGGAACGGGAGATTCGCATCATAGATGTGCAGCCGACAAAATTCCATTTGCACCACAGAAATAACTATACCTTTAAATCTGTATTACAATTGAAAACAGAACTGTGAACATAAGAGACGGTAACACTTTATTTTGATGGTCCATTTCAGTATTGGTAGACTGTCTGCTTAATATCTGTTGATACTGCTGCTTTAACAGACATTTAACTGACTATAAGAAACTTTGCAAGTACATGTTAATTTACACTAACCCCATTCCTAACCCCAACCAAACAGTCTACAATATTCTAATGAGAAGTAGTTGGCTAGTAGATACAATGCAACTTAAATTCAACAAATGGATCATCAAAATAAAGTGTGACCTAAGAGAGTTTACAAATATAAAAAACTGCCATCAAACATTAAAGGGCACCTATGGTGAAAAATCTACTTTTAAACCTTTTTGGACAGACATATGTGTAGATATAGTGTATAGACCGTCATATTGGGGTGATATAAGCACACCCAGTCCTTTTTTTTCACTTTAACAGCATAAAAAACGGTGGACCAATTGGAGCGGTTTTCAGATCGACTGCAACTTGATGTAGGAGTGCGGCCCCCTCGCCCACCAATATTGATTGACAGCTGTACATATTAGCATGTCCCAGTAGTCACGTGTATAATCATATCAACAAGACCAGAGGTGCGCAAAGCAACCGGGAATAAAAGGTCTGTTCAGTTCGCTAGGATCATCAATCATCATCAAATGTGATCAAGAGTGAGGGGAAAGTGGAAAGTGCGAGCGCGTTGCCTCACGCACACGTCCCTCCATTGGAAATAGAATGACGAACTTGCCTGCAGGTCGCACACCAAAAATGCCGCTCGGCCACGCAGCGCTATGCATCTCAGAATTCTAAACATAGGTTTCTATCAGGGTACACACAACAGCGCTTCAAGTCGGCGGCTGTCCGCGGTGTCCAGCCATGATTCGGGACACATCATATTACTGCCGCGCCACAGAGCGTCATCTAAATAGTTTCATTTTTAATAACATCTGAAAGTGCGTGTCTGAGTGTGCTGTCTCGTGGCTCTGGTGCCTCAGTCAAAGTTAATTCAGTGTGCGTGGTTATTAGTCTCGGTGTACAAGCTCGGAACTTTAAACTAGCACACAGTTGGCTGTAAAACTGTACAAAGACACAAATGATTTTGCACTCTCTGCTTGGTCGGCTGAATGCTGGTCCTCTCACTCATGTTGCTTCTCTCTGTCTGCTGCTAAACACAGAGCGGGGGAGCTCTTGGCTCCGCCCTCTTGTTACGTATGGCGGGAAGTCGAAACTAATTTTCATGTGAAGCAACACACCCCTAAAACGGCACAGTGAATGACACTTTTTAACACATTAGAATAAAACAATCTGAATTGTGTTTTGAACTGAACCTAAACTGACACACTCAGAAGAACCATAATATTAATATTAAATCTCAAAAATGGGGGAAACTATGTGCCCTTTAAGGCATTTTAGAATGACCAAAACAAATTTACAGTGTGCTCAGCCTGCTGGTTTGTCCATTCGCACACATTTTTATCATCACATGATCTCTTATAACAAAATCACATGACTTTTTTAATGCACATACTGGAATTTGTTTGGTAAAAGTGTTTTCATTGCAGTTTATGCGCATCTTTTCTTATCGAATAAAAAGTTTTGGTCCCACTTTATATTAAGCGTCCGTAACTACTATATACTTACACCTAAATTAATAATTATTTACAATGACCTTACTTTGTAATACATTTATTTACTGTGTACTTATGCTTAAATACTTGTATGTAATTACATCTGTTATTAATTTCTGTAAAACATTTGTAAATACACTGTTGACCATCCACCTTAACCCACCCTTAAACCTACCCATACCACCAAACCTGTCCATAACCCTACCCCTATTCCAACTCTAGTGTTCTCAAATACATTATGAACACAGTAAGTACATTGTATTTATATTTGATGCAAGTACATAGTAGTTAAGGACACAATATAAAGTGGGACTAAAGTTTATCCTACTCAGCTATGCGCATTTTCAAAATGTATGAGCATCTCCATCAACTGTTTTTAATGCACATATCCAAAATGTGCATAAAAATAGGTGGATGGAAACCTAGCTAGTGTCCACTTCCATTTTTCCCCATTAAATATAATACAAGAAAGAAGGTTGTTTCCCAATGACTTAAAAGAAAATGTACAATAATACAAGGCGAAAGAATGCCAGGAAAAAGAGCAGCGCCGAGCAATCAGATTCACTGGACTACCTGCAGAGAGACAGATTAGCTCTAGACAAAAACCTATTTGTCCCTATAGAAAGCCGAGCAAGGAAACTGCCGAATTCTGAATGCTGCTGGTTTCAGAGCTGTGCTTCTGTGCATCAGAGACTGGAGAGATCAATATGGAGATGGTGAACGTACCCACATGGGCGGAGGGTAAAGACGATGTAGCTCTCCTCCACACTTCTCTCCACAAAGGTCACGCAAGTGTGCTTCTCCCAGTGACGCATGGCTTGCTTGAAAATGGCTCGCTGGCTGCCTGTAAGGGTTTGGTTTTAATCAGTAAAGAAGGTGAGGGCGTCTGGATAACACTGAGCCAGAGAGCCAGCTTACTAATGAAAAATCACAAAGGTAATATGATTTTGGGAAGCCACTGAGCTCTGAACTCATTTAGGATTAGTGTTAGATTGAGCGTGGCTGGAGAATAACAGTAGAGTACCCCATTATGCTGTTTAAACTTTCCTAATTGTCTTATGGATTCTGCAGTTTGTTTACGTCCATTCAAGGTCAAAATCCCTTTTTGGTTTATTTTGATATTTACAGAAGTCTTACAGTGTCTTACTACTCTGATTGGTCAGATGGCCAGTTGGTTTTAATTGGTCAGATGACCCTTCTCTGCTCTGATTCATCACATGACCCAGTCTTGTGTGATGTTCTAAATGGCCATACTTTGCCCTGATTGGTCACATGACCCAGCTGGTTTTGATTGGTTTAATAGCCCTACTTTGATCTGATTGATCAGATTGCCCAGGTGGTTTTGATTGGTCAAAAGGCCCTACTCTTCTCTGGTTGGTCAGATGGTTTAGTTGGTTTTGATTGGTCTAATGGCCCTACTCTTCTCTGATTGGTCACATGGTCCAGTTGGTTTTGATTGGTATAATGGCCCTACTTTGCTCTGATTAGTCAGATGGTCCAGTTGGTTTAGATTGGTATAATGGCCCTACTTTGCTCTGATTGGTCACATGGTCCAGTTGGTTTTGATTGGTCTAATGACCCTACTTTGCACTGATTGGTCTGATGATCCAGTTGGTTTTAATTGGTCTAATGGCCCTGCTCTTCTCTGAGTAGTCAGATGATCCAGTTGGTTTTGATTGGTCTAATGGCCCTACTCTTCTCTGATTGGTCAGATGGTCCAGTTGGTTTTGATTGGTATAATTGCCCTACTTTGTTCTGATAGGTCATATGACCCAGTTGGTTTTAATTGGTCTAATGACCCTACTTTGCTCTGATTGGTCAGATGGTCCAGTTGGTTTTAATTGGTATAACGTCCCTACTTTGCTCTGATTGGCCAGATGATCCAGTTGGTTTCGATTGGTCTATTGGCCTTACACTTCTCTGATTGGTCAGGTGGTCCAGTTGGTTTTGATTGGTATAATGGCCCTACTTTCCTCTGATTGGTCAGATTATCCAGCTGGTTTTGATTGGTATAATGGCCCTACTCTGCTCTGATTGGTCAGATGGTCCAGTTGGATTTAATTGGTCTAATGGTCCTACTCTTCTCTGATTGGTCAGATGGTTCAGTTGGTTTTGATTCGTAAAATGGCTCTACTTTGCTCTGATTGTTCAGATGATCCAATTGGTTTTGATTGGTCTATTGGCCCTACTCTGATTGGTCAGATGGTCCAGTTGGCTTTGATTGGTATAAAGGCCCTACTTTGCTCTGATTGGCCAGATGATCCAGTTGGTTCCGATTGGTCTAATGGCCCTACTCTTCTCTGATTGGTCAGATGGCCCAGTATGTTTAATTATTCTGACCCTGCTCTCTCAGAAAGGGCTTTTTAAAGGGCTTCTGCCAAAAATTGTGAATCAAAACTTTTTAAAATCTTGAATCAATATCGGAGTTTCTTTTGCACACTGGAGAGAAATATGCTGTTCAAAACTGGGTTCTAAAGGATGTCACCATGTTAGCAGTATTTCTTTAAGAAAGGTATGTTTTAAAACAAGCATAGCAAACAAACGATCGGTGTTCACATTTGGGCTGCTCTAACCAATAGCAAAACAGTAACTATTGGGGAGGCAGAGCTAAACATTGTATCGCCCCATCTGATTGGTCAAATAGACATAAACAATCGATGCATGAAATAAATGTGATTTATCACACATGTTTGATTTTGTATATTGCATATACCATTATTATGATAGAGATAATTGGGTGATATACTGTGCAGCTCTAATTTGCACTTTGATACATGAAATTAATTTTTGCATTGATAATCATCTACATTACAAACTGCACGAAAGGCAATATCAGAAAAAGCATAATTAAGCACTTTAAATTTCAGCATTTGCAGAATCTGTTCAAGAGACACCCCCATAATAAATATAATATAAATTTTGCATGAATATTATATTAAATCAATATTAGAAAATAAAAAAAATTGCATCATAATAATAATAATAAAAAAACTTACCACTAAAGTTGCCACTAATAATGTAGGGTATTATGCCATTGGGCCAAACTCTCTCAGGTCTAGCAGTGGCTGCTCTCCTTCTGCGTAAGAGGCTTTGATTAGCCAACGCTGGCTCGTCCTTTGCATTTCTATTAGCTGAGGATCTGTTTACTAGGGCAAAGACAATGCTTCAGCCAATACATTCACTTAAAATAAAAGCAATTATACTGCACAGATTAAAGGGATAGTTCACCCCAAAAAAATTAAATTCTGTCATCATTTACTCACCTCTACTTGTACAAAACCCATTTGAGTTTCTTTCCTATGTTGAACACAAAAAGAGATGCTAGTTGCTGGCATCCATTGACTTCCATAGTAATTATTTTTCCCTACTATGAAAGTCAATGGGTGCCGGCAACCAGCATTCTTCAAAATATCTTCTTTAGTGCTAAACAGAAGAAAGAAACTTAAAAGCACACGAGGGAGAGAGAGTAAATTGAGGGAATTTTTGTTTTTGGGTAAATTATAGTCTTAACGTATTTTTTTGCAATCAATTGATTATTAGTGCTGGGTAGAGTAAAAACCTCTGAAGTCTGTAATGAAATCAGTTAGATTAAACATTACAATTTGTATACCTTCTGATTACTACTAAAATAACTTCTTTATATAGATCTGAATACACTGTAAATATGGGGGGAGGGGGGTATTCAACATGTCATGCTTTTTTCCTGTGAGTAATATTTCTAAAGGAGCTGTTGACATGGAATTGAAGAAGATTTTTGTAAGACCCAAGTTATGTGTAAAAACTGAAATGACACAAGGAGAAAGTGCTGAACTACTGAAACGTATTTAATACTTTATATAAAAGTCTTCTTTGGTGCTGCAGCTTAAAGACGCCTCTCATATGGCGAATGAAGTCACATGCATTGCTCAGGTGTGAGTTTCTCACAGACTTCAACAGAGTGTCAAAGTCCTGATGGTTCTGTGGGTCTCGTCCATCAAATCTGATCTTCATTTTGTATTTTCTATTGGATTCGGGTCAGGTGATTGGCTGGGCCATTCTACAGCTTGATTTTCGTTCTCTGAAAGCATTTGAGAATTTCTTTGGCTGTGTTTTGCATCATTGTCTTGCTGAAAAGTCCTTGGATTTCAGCTTCTGACTGAGCTTTCACTGCCTTTCTATACCTCCCTTTCTTCATGTGTTCAATACTTTTTTTCTGTGTCATTTCATTTCATTATATATAAATTCATTTGTAAAGTAATTAGATTTGTTCATACGGATTTGCATATGTGGATATCTTTGACTGTTACCAACATCTGGTGAAAATTTCAAGTCAACATCACATTTAGAAATATGTTTTCTGAGAAAAACGGTCACGTGCTCAATACTTATTAATACCCCCACTGTATAAAATAAAACAAATGTATAATAAATGAAATATATAACAATTTATATTAAATAAAATACTCTCTAAAAATACACAGACTCAACTTAAAATTTAATGCAACTTGCTGCATGGCTTTTTTTTGAGTTGATTTGCAATTTATGATGGCAAGTTGTCTTTACAATTTTAAGTTGAGTCAACTTATTTTTTACAGTGCCATCACTGTCCATGAATTTATCATTCAGTTTTACGTTTCTTCACCCAATAAAGGTTTTTAAAAAGTGATATATTCTAATGATAAATACTCTTTAATTACAAGTACACCTTTTGGAATCTGAACTCTACGTCATATATTCATATAATCAATTCGGAGTGTGCTAGTGTTGTCACTATACTGGAATTTCCAATTTTAATAGGATACCTTAAAAAAAACAATATTTAATACCATCTTCAACATCCTGGGGACCAAATTCTGTAACATTAAAAGTATGCAAATTAAGTAAAAAGGGGAGAAAAAAAAACCTAAACCGCTTATAGCAGGTACGTCAGAAGTCCATAAGTCCAAAAGCCAATACATTACAAAAGAAAAACTAAATTAGTGCAACATTATTTTATTTTCTGATTAAACAAAAGTGTTACAATCGTAATATTCAATCATTCATCCTTCGTTTTAGTCTCTATTTCAGAGGTCGCCACAGCAAATTGTACCTCCAACTATTCCAGCAAATGTTTTACGCAGCGGGTGCCCTTCCAGTCGCAACCCAGTAGTGGGAAACGTATACACACTCATTCACACACACTTATAAACTATGACCAATTTACTTCAACCAATTCACCTATAGAGCATGTGTTTGGACTGTGGGGGAAACCGGAGCACCCTGAGGAAATTTTAATATTGTTATTAATTATTGATCTCCCTGCTGGTGAGAACAGAGAGCCAGTATATTGTTACTAACCACAAGCAAGATTGTCTCATTTTAATATTTCAGTATCAACATTTATTGATATTTTTTGACAACATTAGTGTGTATTCTTGAATTTCAACAATGTTGTGCAACCACACTCACCTGAATCAGCTTTAGAGATTCCCGAAGGCTCATTTTCTGTAGCGTGCACATAGTTGGCTTTAAGAAAGCGCAGGTCCTCCTCATCCAAGGCGATGTCCCCTAAAAAAGCAACTAACACAAAAAGAGTGAACAAACATGAATCAGTAACTGAACCTCTTAAGGTCAAAGAGCACGACTGACAAGGTAAAAACCTGACATAATGAGGAGCTTGTAGGACTTAATATTCCAGTTAGCAAAACACAAATGCCCAGAAACACAATATGGGGTCATGAGGTTAAAGTCATGGTAGCGAAAGTGCATGTTAGAGACTTCAGAATGTCAGACATACAGTTTTGTATGCCCTTAACTCTGTTTGATAATGGACTACTTTGTATTCAGGTGGTTTAGATTGAAGGGAGATGCTGAAAAACAAACCTTACACCAGCAAAACTACAAGGAAAATAAACTGGATTTGCTAATGCAAACTAGAAACATGCTAACAACATGCTAATTGATACTGGAAACATGCTAATAACATGTTTATCCATCCTAAAAATTTGCTAGCAACATGCTAAAATTCATACTAAATTTATGCTAACGACATGCTATTCATACCGGAAACATGGCAAGAACATGCTATTCATACTGAAAATATGGTAAACGTGTTAATCCATACCAAATAAAACGCTAGCAACATGTTAAAATTTATACTAAATCAATGCTAACAACATGCTAATTCATTCTGGAAACATGGTAAGAACATACTATTCGTACTGGAAACATGCTAAATGCGCTTATCCACCCAAAATTGCTAGCAACATGCTAAAATTTATACTAAATTAATACCAACAACATGCTATTCATACTGAAAACATGGTAAGAACAGATTATTCATACTGGAAACATGCTAAATGTGCTTATCCATACCAAAAAAAAAATGCTAGCAACATGCTAAAATTCATACTAAATTAATACTAACAACATGCTATTCATACTGAAAACATGGTAAGAACTTATTATTCATACTGTAAACATGCTGAAAGTGCTTATCCATACCAAAAAACGCTAGCAACATGCTAAAATTCATACTAAATTCATGCTAACAACATGCTATTCATACTGGAAACATGCAAAACGCGCTTATCTATACCAAAAAATGCTAGCAACATGCAAAAATTTATACTAAATTAATGCTAACAACATGCTAATTCATACTGGAAACATGGTAAGAACATGCTATTCATACTGAACACATGGTAGGAACATGCTATTCATACTGGAAACATGCTAAACATGCTTATCCATACCAAAAAAAACGCTAGCAACATGCCAAAATTCATACTAAATCAATGCTAACAACATGCTAATTCATGCTGGAAACATACTGATAACACAAATTCATGCTAAAAAGCTAAGTCTGTTTATCTATATATCTATCTACTGTATTTATCTATACTTATTACATCTATGTTTGTACATACAACAACTTCAAATCATAAAAAGTTTGAACACAAAGTTGAAAACACAAATAAAAGCAGTGATTTCTAAATTTACTTTGACATGTATTTCATTGCAGACAATACAACAAACATTATTTAATGCGTTCCTCATAATTTCTATAGTCATTTTGTTTTAAATAAACACATTTTCCAACACATTTCAAAAAAAGTTGGCACAGTAAAGCATTTACCGCTTTGTAATGTTGACGTTTCTTTTCACAACACTTAAAAAGACGTTTAGAGACTGAAGACACCAAGTGATGATGTGTTTCAGGTGTAATTTTGTCCCATTTTTCTTGCAAACAAGTCTTAAGGCGGGCAACAGTACGGGGTCTTTGTTGTTCAAAATGCACCAAACATTCTCTATTGGAGACTAGGGCTGGGCAATATGGGCAAAAAAAATAAATCACATAAAAATCCTTTTTAGAAGGAATTACGATATACGATATCTATCCGGTATTTTCCCATAAATGGTTACTGGAGAGTTAAAGCCTTGATTAAAACTTTGTTAAACAATTTTTAAGCAAAATATAATTTAAACACAGGGGTTTCCCTCTCTGTTTACAAATAAACAGCGGCATAAAAAATAACAGCTCCATAAAATCTTTGATAAATAAAGTACAGTACAGGTTTTTCTCTTGCTTTAAAACTATAAGTTGCACGACATCTCAAATTATAAAAAAAAAAATCTTTGATAAATACAGTAAAAATACAGTACAGTGATAAACAAATACAGTACAGTGATAAACAAATACAGTACAGTGTTTTTTTCCTGCTTAACACTACTGTATACACAGCAGTGCACTGTGCTGCTGTGCAAATAACAAAGTAAACAGAACCACAGAAACATAGCTACATTGTCAGAGCAAAAAAGGGACACACTTAAATAGTAACACAACAAAAAGTATTGTAGGGTAAAAAAGAACCACAACAAATTTAAATATGAAACACAGTATTTTATGTCACAATTACAGTGTTGTTATAAATAATCCTGTATAGCACAGTTGTGTGACTTATAGACAACTATTAAATCAGCTGTATATGTTTTAGTTACACATTGACATGTATGTAGTGTGCACAATTATCAAACAGTGCACATATCGAAGATATAAAAACTCCTACACATTTTCTTTTGTTTCGTTTTGACTAAACGTGTTTTACTAAATATTAAATAAGGAGATGAAAATGAATAGACTGTAGATATGAGAAGTAATGAAATTGAGTACTGTGATGAAATGCTGGTTAAGCATATAAATGTAAACAGTCATTATAAGAGAGCAGAACGCAGGGCTAAATGTGTTGTAACATAAATGTAAAGAAGAGACCGTCGTGTAGTAAATACTAAACTTATATTTAGTGAATATGAGGTGGTTTCACTTTAGAAATGTGGTATAAATTCGTCCCACTTTGATTCTTTTAAACACATTCAGGTGCTGCTTGTCAATTTGACAAGGCTGTCAATTGCAGAAGAAATGATCGATAAAAGGTTTCTGATAAACCGCTGTGATAGCCACAGGCGCTGTGTGACGTGCGTGCACACGAGGAGGAGTCAGATTTCGATACCACACCAGCACTGCATGTTCCTTCATGCCGCGTCAGTGATGGGTCATTCTTGAACGATTCGTTCATTTTGAATCATTCATTTGGGCACATTTGTGCAAGTGGAGCTCGCATGCTACCTTGGGAGTGGTCCGTTTCGCGCAGAATGCACATGTGTGGCCTAAAACCATATCGATATGAACGATATTGGACAATCCCACATAGGTTGGGTAATTATATCGATATATCCCCAGAACTCGATATACCACCCAGCCCTATTGGAGACAGGTTGGGACTGCAGGCAGGTCAGTCAAGTACCTATATCCCTATCCTCCGCAGCCAGTACTTTGTAATGTGTGCAGAATGTGGTTTTGCATTGTCTTGTTGAAACATCCATGGCCATCCCTGGAAAAGACGGCAGCATATTGTGCTCCAAAATCTCTATGTACTTTTTAGCATTAATGGCGTATCACAGAAGTGCTGGTTACCTTTGCCAAGGGCACTGACACAACCCCATACAAAGATACACCCTGGCTTTTGGACTTGCTGCTGGTAACAGTCAGGATGATTCTTTTCTTCTTTGTTCCGGAGCACATGGTGTCCATTTCTTCCAAAACATACATGAAATACTGATTCTACTGACCACAGTCCATGTTTCCACTGTGTGATGCTTCATCCCAGATGCTTCTGAGCCCAGAGAAGTTGATGGCGCTTCTGGACACTGTTAACATAGGGCTTCCTTTTGGCACTGTACAGTTTTAACTGGCATGTGTCGGTGTATTGTGGTACTTGGCAAAGGTTTGTAAAAAGTAGTCCTTAGCCCATGTGGTTATATCACTTATCACTAGACCTTTACGCACTGATATTCCTCCAGATTCCTGGAATCTTTTAATGATGTTATGCACTATTGAAGATGAATTATCCAAATGTCTTCCCATCTTTGCTCCTAAAGGACTAGACCTTTCTTGGATGCTGCTTTTGTATCAAATCATAATTACAATCACCTGTTGACATCACCTGTTTCAAATCACATAATTTAACCAATTTACCTGATTACTACCTCCAAACTGCTCCTGTCCCAATTATTTAGATTGTGTTGCAGGTCTGAATGACAGGAAAGGATGTATATTTACAAATGAAATGAAGTTGACCAGACCAAACATTAACTATTTTGTGTTCATGTTGTCTGCAATTAAATACAAGTGAGTTTTTCATACTGTCCCAACTTTTTCTAATTTGGGGTATAGTAAAAACATGCTAGAAATATGTTGAAATTCAAACTGAAAACATGCGAGCAACATGCTAATTCATACTGGAAATCATGCTAGTAGCACCATGTCAATTCATACTAAACTTTAAAACTTTTTCATCCATTCCTACTTTTACAAACGGTTTCAAAGCAAACAAACTACATCGACCAGGCTTTCTCAAGCCACCAAACTTTAATAGCTAGTTAGTTAAATAGCGCAGGTGCTGTGTATTTAAAATGGAGGGATTTGAAAGGTTTACCAATCTAAATGGACAGGGATTTTGTTTTAAATATGTGTTCTCATTTATAAAAGCTTATTAGCCTGCTTTATCAATGCTTTGCTGTGCAGTAATTGAATGAAGGATCACTCTATATTTACCAGTAGTTATTTGCCCTTCACAAGCAAATCTTTAAATCCCCAATGTCGATGTTGATTTCCTTGTTTACCAGATTTTTAATCCTTTGTAAGATCTTCGAATCAACATATTTATCTGTGTATTAAAGATATGAATGAGAAGTTTTTTTGCAGCTAGAGAGGTTTCATACCCAGACTTGAATACCAGTGAAGACTTTAAAGATGCATGAAAGTCTGATGACATTTAAGCACACACGCACACGCACACACGCACACACGCACACACGCAGGCACGCACACACAGGACAGAGACAGATATATAAAAATCATTAAGATGTCTGTCAGTAAAAGTTCAAAGCTTTCTTGTATTATTTATATGCGAAAAGTGCAATGCAAGCAGTTTGCAATGCAAATTGTGAAAGTGAAAAACTACCAGCATTTCTGCTAAGGCATCAATTGGATTCATTTTGTGTCAGAATTATTTATTTCCTGTTTAGATGCATCTCCTATTGCCAGGAATATTAGGTACACTAAAGTAAAACTAAAAATAAAATAAAATAAAATAAAATAAAATAAAATAAAATAAAATAAAATAAAATAAAATAAAATAAAATAAAATAAAATAAAATAAAATAAAATAAAATAAAATAAAATATAACTTTATTGTGACCTGGACCTGCTGTTGAAACATTTGAATTGAAAATAAAATAATAATAAATAATTGAAATAAATAAATAAACAAAAAAAATAATAATAATTAATTAATAATAATTAATGAAATAAAATAAAATAAAATAAAATATTATATTAAATAAACCTTAGTTATTGTGACCCAGCCATGGATTTGCTGTTGAAATATATGGATTGAATATAAAATAAAATAAAATTACATTAAATATGAAAAATAAAGTAAATAAATAAAATTTATTAAAGTAAAATAAAATACAATAAAAATTTTAACAAAATAAAATAAAATAAAATAAACCTTAGTTATTGTGACCTAGCTCTGGATTTGTTGTTAAAATGTTTGGATTAAAAATAAAATAAAATTAACTGATAAATAAATCAATAAATAATAAAGTGTAAAAGGAAAGTAAAAGTGTAATAGTAAAGTAAAGTAAAGGTATAATAGTAAAGTAAAAGTGTAAAAGTAAAGAAAATTAAAGTAAAAGTGTAAAAGTAAAGTAAAAGTGTAAAAATAAAGCAAAGGAAATAAAAAGTGTTAAAATAAAGTAAAAGTAAAGTAAAAGTGTAAAAGTAAAGTAAAAGTGTAAAAGTAAGGTAAAAGTGTAAAAGTAAAGTAAAAGTTAAGTAAAAGTGTAAAAGTAAAGTAAAATGTAAAAGTTCAAAAGTAAAGTAAAAGTTTAAAGCTAAAGTAAAGTAAAAGTGTAAAACTAATGTAAAGTAGAGTAAAGTAAAAGTAAAAGTGTAAAAGTAAAGTAAAAGTGTAAAAGTAAGGTAAAAGTGTAAAAGTAAAGTAAAAGTTAAGTAAAAGTGTAAAAGTAAAGTAAAATGTAAAAGTTCAAAAGTAAAGTAAAAGTTTAAAGCTAAAGTAAAGTAAAAGTGTAAAACTAATGTAAAGTAGAGTAAAGTAAAAGTAAAAGTGTAAAAGTAAAGTAAAAGTGTAAAAGTAAAGTAAAGTGATACAAAAGTAAAAATAAAATTAACCTGAGTTATGCCAGCCATGGATAAGCTGTTTAAATGTATGGGCTGAAAATAAAATAATCAATTATTAATTAATAAAAAAGATTTTTTTTAAAGGGTAAAATAAAAAAATAATAAAACAAATCAAATAAAATAAAGCATGACAAAGAGCTAAGAAACTAAATCAATCTAAATTAAATTAATAAATAACAAAACAACTACAAAATATTAAGAAAACAAATATAAAATAACAAAAAATTCAAATAACATTAAACAAATATTGAAATAAAAGGTTACATAATATTTATTAATTAATTATCCTTTTTTCAGAGGCCTTATAAAATCAGTACAACTTTATTTTGGTATCATGGGGTGTTTCAGTTATACTAATTAACTTTCCCCTTTTATATTCTATAAAGGCATTACAGATCTCTTTGTGCGGCTGTGAACATTCATCATGTCTGCAATGTGACCTAGAAGCAGAATCCATTGTTTTCGTTACTTCGCAGCAGCAGGGAGCACTTATTATTATTTTTACCCTAGTGTTCTCAGCCTGGCAGGAAACCTTATTAAGCCCACTGCATTTTCCAAATAAACAAAAACGCGCGTGGTTTCGCATCACTTGAGGCTTTTACCCCAACTGTCAAATCTCTTAACTTGCATATAAATACACATTCACGCCCTCCCGTCATTGTGATCTGCAAACGTCAAGGCGCGAGTTACAGCATACTAATTTTGGAGGTGAAGCGGTTCCCAATTAAAGGTTGCATTGAAATCCCAGTGTAAACAGTGTGCGACAGATAAATGGCCATGTGTCACGAACAGAGTCCGCACTGATGTTCTGCTCCAAACATGAAAGTGTAGCAACAAAAGCCATCAAAACTTCAACCTAATTGAGATGATAGAGACAGAGAGTCTCAGGTGCCCTCAACACAAACTATTCTGGGGTGCGTTAGCCAACTCAGAAGTTCCGTTGTTACAAACATTTAGATGATTTGGCGTTTACCAAATCCATCTTTGGTACGTTTGCAACAACACCTCTAGAGCTGTAGTTAGAAGCATAGTTTCTGGGTGTGTTCTATTTCCACTTATCCCCCCTATGCCCTATTCAGTTCTAACTTTCCAACATTTAAACTTGGAATGATTAAAAAAAACATTAAAGTCATCTCTCTTAGGTCTATTTTGTTTTCAAAGTATTTTTACAGTTCAGTGATCTTCATATTGACAACTGTGTTCCCCTCGAAGTGCACTTTAAAAACTATAAATCACTAAACGGCCTAGAACCTCAATACATTACAGATATGCTTGCTGAATACAAAAAACCTAATAGATCACAGATCTTTAGGATCATGTAAACTAGAAATTCTAAGCGTTCAGTCAAAGCAGTGGTGAATCGACGTTCAGCTACTACGCCCCTCACTGCTGGAATCAGCTTCCAGAAATGATCAGATGTGCTCCAACATTAGACAAATTCAAATCAAGACTGAAAACACATCTGTTTAGCTGTGCCTTTACTGAATGAGCACTGTGCTACGTCTGACATATCAAACTATTGTGTTTTTCTTTTCCTTTTCATTACTGTAAAACCTAACTGTGCTTTCACACCGAAAACGTTGAGAGCATCAAAGTCGCTGGAATCATTCACTTCCAATAGGAACGGGTGGTTATAAGTGGAGAGGAGCAGTACAGTGCATCTTCGCTGGTGTGGGCATTGAGGAGAGTTGAAATCAAGTCAACTTCATGGTAATGAGCTAGGAGGCGGTTCAGTGACAAGCAAGGGGAATGTAGAAGTCCACCGCTTGAGAGGATTCCAGAGAACACAGTCCAGTAAACTTCGGTTCTGATCACAGTTGTTCCCAAGGGTTTGATTATTGCGGTCGCTGGATATTCAATTATTTACAATGTTTTTTTAGTGACATATATAAAAAGGCAAGTACTGGCGAGTTGATGCACAAATAAATAAATGAATAAATGAATAAATAAATAAATGAATAAATAAATGAATATATATATATATATATGATGACGCAGTGGCGCAATAGGTAGTGCTGTAGCCTCACAGCAAGAAGGTCGCTGGTTCAAGCCTCGGCTGTGCCAGTTGGCATTTCTGTGTGGAGTTTTCTGTTCTCTCTGCGTTCGAGTGGGTTTCCTCCGGGTGCTCCGGTTTCTCCCATAGTCCAAAGACATGTGGTACAGGTGAATTGGGTAGGCTAAATTGTCCGTAGTGTGTGAGTGTGTATGGATGTTTCCCAGGGATGGGTTGCAGCCAGAAGGGCATCCGCTGCGTAAAATGTGCTGGATAAGTTGTCGGTTCATTCCGCTGTGGCAACCCCAGATTAATAAAGGGACTAAGCCGAAAAGAAAATGAATGAATGAATATACACACACATATACATACATACATACATATACATACATATACATACATACATTCATACATACATACATACATACATATATATATATATATATATATATCTCACTCCAAGTATAATCACAGTACAAAACAGTATAACTGCTTTCGAGTATTTCAGACATATGGACACATATTGGATAAGTTGAGCAAAGCCACACCACACGCAACAACTTGATCTTCCATAGTTAATAAATTTGATAAAAAGTGTGCAACATTTTCACGCTAGAAAACACGTTTAGTGTGGCAATCTCACATAAGAAATGCTCGTGTTTATGGCGCACTCAGCCGAGGCTCGCACTAAGCGCACACACATAGCTCGAAACACAGACTCACACAAGCACAGCTTGTAAGTGAACCAAACGGCTTGTATTTCCCGAGTGGACAGCGACAATATCCATTGCAACAAGTTGTTTTCTTGTATAAGCGGAAACGCAAGCAATCTGGCTAAGTGAAAGTATCTTTCAAAAGTGCATTAACTGCAATGAAAAGTTATGACCGCCTAGCTAATGGTTACGTTACATCATCCACATCGTTCTGCCAGAAGTCAATCACCTAAATTAGCATAATATTAATAGTTAAATAAACACACACATTTGGTTACAATGAGAGCAGTTTTTTTCCAGTGGTAGCCTAAATAAATCTTAAACATTAAATATGCTTTTACATCATATGTTTACATCACCTATAAATAACCTAATAATAAACTAGGCTTTTTAAGAAATCATAAAAAATGTGTATTTTTTTACATTGCAAGATGCACCAAAACTATATTACAAAACTCTAACTCCCAAAACACTGTTAACTCATTTATGTAAATCTGTCAATGATAAATGATAAACATTATCTCATTTAACTGTATTTTGCAAGCTAAAGAGGGTATTTTCAGCTGCAGGGAGCACAATAAAGCAAGAAAGTACCCGACTTCCGACAGAAAAGGCAAACATGTTGATTTTTCTCCAGGTGGTTAAATGGTTAAAAACCGAGTCATTTTACTTCAAACTATTGAAAGGAAAAAATGTATTTATTTGTTTTACAATTATTGGTTTTGTTTTATTTTACATAAAAAACATAATAATAAAACAAATTCTTGTTAATTCTGTTCAATTTCTTTATTTCTTTATTTATTTTTTCATTAAAAAAACACTACAAAAAGCACCGATAAGATTCAATTCAATTCAATTCACCTTTATTTGTATAGCGCTTAAACAATGTAGATTGTGTCAAAGCAGCTTCACATAAAAGGTCATAGTAAATAGGAACAGTGTAGTTCAGTTTGTAGTGTTTAAGTTCAGTTCAGTTTAGCTCAGTTCAGTGTGCCAGAGGACAGAGGAGAATGGCCAGACTGGTTCCAGCTGATAAAAAGCCAACAGTAACTCAAATAAGCACTCGTTACAACCGAGGTCTGCAGAAGAGCATCTCTGAACACACAACACGTCTAACCTTGAGGCGGATGGGCTACAGCAGCAGAAGACCACACCGGGTGGCGCTCCTGTCAGCTAAGAACAGGAAACTGAGGCAACAATTCATACAGGCTCACCAAATTTGGACAATAGAAAATTGGAAAAACATTGCCTAGTCTGATGAGTCTCGATTTCTGCTGCGACATTCGGATAGCAGGGTCACAATTTGGCATCAACAACATGAAAGCATGGATCCATGCTGCCATGTATGGCTACTTCCAGCTGGATAACACACCATGTCATAAAGCGTGAATCATCTCAGACTGGTTTCTTGAACATTTTTCTCCCAGTGATTAAATGGTTAAAAACCGAGTCATTTTACTTCAAACTATTGAAAGGAAAAAATGTATTTATTTGTTTTACAATTATTGGTTTTGTTTTATTTTACATAAAAAACATAATAATAAAACAAATTCTTGTTAATTCTGTTCAATTTCTTTATTTCTTTATTTATTTTTTCATAAAAAAAAACACTACAAAAAGCACAGATAAGATTCAATTCAATTCAATTCACCTTTATTTGTATAGCACGTATACAATGTAGATTGTGTCAAAGCAGCTTCACATGAAAGGTCATAGTAAATAGGAACAGTGTAGTTCAGTTTGTAGTGTTTAAGTTCAGTTCAGCTCAGTTCAGTGTGGTTTAAAAATCAGCACTGAGAGTCCAAACACTGAAGAGCAAAACCAACGATGCGCAGCTCTATATATCCCGAACCATGCAAGTTAGTGGCGAGTAACCGTTAAAGTACCGAGCCAATAAGTGGTATCGATTAAAGTAGTAATACCGTTAAAACCTTAACGATACCCATCCCTAGTCGTCAGGGCAGCAACAGCGAACTGTGATGATCTCGCCGCTTTCGGTGTGAACACACAGTAACACATTTTAATCGGTTTTTAATCATTTTTGATTCTTTGTAGTTGTTTTTTGTCTTGTTTCTTTTATTCCTGTTTATGTAAAGCACTTAGAATTACTATTGTGTATGAAATGTGCTATATAAATAAACCTTGCCTATGTCGACATTACCCTGGATACCGTGGCTCTTGATACATCACAAAGACGCACACCAACAATTTATCCTCTTTTGAACTCTAATAATCACCCACAATGTTTTGTGCATTGCAATATTTTATGTAAAACTGCGCTACTATGCTAATTAAATCTTCACACTCTGCTCTTACTGGTTGAATGTGCAATCAATGAAGATCGGCCACCCGGCCGCTCACATTTAGCCATGAAACCTCCAACACTAAATTGGCCAGTGTTTCATTGTCTAACCCTTATTTATCATTATGAGAATTAGGCATGTGCCGGTATCACATTTTCATGCTGCGATTAATTGATTGAGCTTTTATCACGGTATACGGTATTATCACGATATTGGTAATTTTACTAGAGAAACAGGTAAAAAAAACACAAAAACTTCGGTTTCGTCAACTTAGTAACTTTAATAACTTTTTAATTAACTAAAAGTACTTCAAACATTTAAATACAAATAAATATAAATAAAACAATACACAATATAAAAGTAAACTTGAGGAATTATATCAAAGTGAATGTGCAAAGGGAAACCGTCTTCGATCAGCAATCCCTCTGCATTTTTTTGGAACCCAAAATATTTCCAAACCTCTGACTTTACCCTTTTTGAAGGGGGATAAATTGTCGGCAGCGTTCCTCCTTCCGCCATGCTTCTTCTTCGTGTGAGGATTAGAGAGCGGTGGCAGCGGCGGCGTGCACACAGTGCTTCTACATGTGGGGATTGTTTACATCAGAGTGCGCATCAGTTCTGCGCAGCATATACGCAGTGTTTCTTCAAGCGGTTGATGGAAAATAAGCTAAGGCGTGTTCTAAGAATATAAATTCGGATCTATTATTTTTCAGGGTATTTTGAAGTGCCCGCGATAACAATATCGTGCATATTCATTACCGTGATTTATCGCATTACCGAATACCGGCACAAGCCTAATGAGAATATGAGATGACTTGTATTCTGAGGTTTTTGTCATTTCCCCCTGCCTATGAATCACAGAAAAATTAAATATTGCCATGTTAGTTTTTATTCCCAATTTCAATCAGAAACAAACAAATTATATAATATCTGTTTGATAAATGAACTCATCAAGCTCTCTAATGTAACACATGGGCAGTTTAAAACCTTGGACGAAACAACACTCACTCACACGCTGCTCTCAATCAGCCCAAAACAATGTCCTCGCTGAAAAGCTTCTCCAAAACAAATGCAAAATCTGCTATTCAATCCGAGCCTTTTAATCTAGTCATTAGCACTATACATCCCGTTCAATGGCAGCGAAAACACAGCAGTCGCTCTTTGCAATTTCTCATTTCAGCTCTTGTCTTTGTTGGCATCAAATGAACTCTCAACTTAATAGTGGTTTGGCCAAAATGAATTCCTGAAAGGTTTCAGTCTGCATGCTGTGTGCGTAATGAATAATTGTCTGAAATGCAGCACGGCCCCTGTCAGAAACACGCCGGCTAGTATAGGACTCATTTAAATGTAAATTTAAATTATCTTGAAAAGAATCTGTGATTTCTTTTTGCTAAGAGTACAATCAGTGACTGTAAACCACATTTACTTGACCACTGACTCAGAACAACACGTTCAAACTAAGTACTGAATTTCCTCACATACAAAAAATGACAATATAAAATAATATTAGATACTCACAGGCCACTTTATTAGGTACACATGTCCAACTGCTCATTAACGCAGATTTCTAATCAGCCGATCACATGGCAACAACTCAATGCATTTAGGCATGTAGACATGGTCAAGACGATCTGCTGTAGTTCAAACCGAGCATCAGAATGGGGAAGAAAGCTGATTTAAGTGACTTTGAACGTGGCATGGTTGTTGGTGCCAGAGGGGCTGGTCTGAGTATTTCAGAAACTGGGATTTTCACGCACAACCATCTCTAGGGTTTACGGAGAATGGTCAGAAAAAGAGAAAATATCCAGTCAGCGGCAGTTCTGTGGGCACAAATGCCTTATTGATGCCAGAGGACAGAGGAGAATGGCCAGACTGGTTCCAGCTGATAGAAAGGCAACAGTAACTCAAATAACCACTCGTTACAACCGAGGTCTGCAGAAGAGCATCTCTGAACACACAACATGTCTAACCTTGAGGCGGATGGGCTACAGCAGCAGAAGACCGCACCGGGTGGCACTCCTGTCAGCTAAGAACAGGAAACTGAGGCTACAATTCACAAAGGCTCACCAAATTTGGACAATAGAAAATTGGAAAAACGTTGCCTGGTCTGACGAGTCTCGATTTCTGCTGTGACATTCGGATAGTACGGTCAGAATTTGGCATCAACCACATGAAAGCATGGATCCATCCTGCCATGTATGGCTACTTCCAGCAGGATAACGTGCCATGTCATAAAGCATAAATCATCTCAGACTGGTTTCTTGAACATGACAATGAGTTCGCTGTACTCAAATGGCCTCCACAGTCACCAGATCTCAATCCAATAGAGCACCAGACCGACTGCAGCAACTGTGTGATGCTATCATGTCAATATGGAGCAAAATCTCTGAGGAATATTTCCAGTACCTTATTGAATCTATTCCACAAAGGATTAAGGCAGTTCTAAAGCCAAAATGGGATCCAACCCGGTACTAGTAAGGTGTACCTAATAAAGTGCCTGGTGAGTGTATTAGTGTTGTCAAGATTACCCATTTCAAGGTAAACCATGCCAAATTTCCTGACGGTTAGAATTATTTTATTATAACCTGATGGTTATTATTTCAAACTTTCATTATTAAAAAAAGAAGTCTCCTACATGTAATCTGTGGCTTGGGGAAATTACTACTATTCCCATGTTACTTTTACATTTGGAGCAAATCGGGTACTTTTTTGAAAAGAAAAGCCATTTGACAAAACAAAAAAAAAGGCGTCCTTTAATCTTACCTTGCACTACCCGTCATAATACTTAAATTTACAGCTTTTTTTGCAATAAAATCCTAATCCAATCATGACAAACTATAGATCATTGCAAAGGTCTAAGACTTCTGATTACATATTCTACCATTGTTTTTATTTACGTAGGAAGACTAATAGATTAAAACACATTTACTATCACCTTACACACTGTGGGACCATTTACGGTTACATTTTTGCAACAAGGACACTCCTTAGTGTCATAAAGCATTACTTTGCTACAGCAATCCACATGTAAAATTTAGTTTAGATGTTTTCAGAGGTTAAAATTCAAGTCAAATACCAGAAAACTGGTTATACAGTTGTTTTCAAATGTGTGAAAAAGTACAGTTCATATTCCTCAAAACATAGGGGGCACCTTTGTATGGTCATCAATAAAAACTGGATGTGATCCGGTGGTCATGATTGGTATTGCAGCCAAACAAAATATTACTGAAAACTAATTTTTTGAGATATCAACTTCAAATTTAGAATATAATTTGATCAGATATTTTGCTTAGATTTTCTGTTAGTTTTAGGCTAAAACTTGTTTTGTGAAGTACATATTTATGTATTATAATAGTGTTGGGCACGTTCCTTTAAAAAGTAACCAGTTACTGTTACTAGTTACTTCTCACAAATAGTAACTGAGTTAGTAACCTACTAGATTACATACTTTTTACTAACTTACATAACATAATGAGTAACATAACTATAAAAGTAACTAATTCTATATAAAGTAACTACTTGCGTTACTTTAAGATACATCTTTTGTCAAATGACTATAAAATAGATATAAAACACTGCTCACTAATCTACACTATTGTATTGTTGTTGTGGGACAATTGTGAAAGACAACCATCAAATTCAACATATCATTATCATTACTATAAAACACAATAGATGGTTTAGAACATACAGATATTAGAGATTATTTTGTTTAGTTCTGTTTGTGTAATACGTGTTTGCAGTGGAGAAAAACTAAGTTTAATTTGCTTTGACGTTGTAGCTTCGTCTCCTCCTTTGGTAGCAGAGCTCATGTTATCACCTGCGTAGCCACAAATTTTTTTTGACAGCATGTGATGACATGCAAGTGTATCTGTCTGCGGACTGCAAGACGGGGGGAGTAACATGAAAGGGCGTAAACTTGTAGTAAGTTAGAGGCGTAACCTTGATGTTGTTGTTGGCAAGATGGCGGAAAATACTTACCAGAAAACATTTTCAACCAAATATTTTCATGACATTTCTGCAAATTTATCCACAACCGAGTCATTTGATATATTATTATATTTATCCATTTTGCAACTCATGCAACTCAGCTCGCTGACTTCTTCATCTGTTTTTGTCATGACAGTTATCCTACTCGGTTGCAATTAACAGTACAATGGCGAGTGTGTCAAGTATGAAAACGAGCAACGTGCAAACTGCAAAACTGCGCAGATGACACCAAAGGCAGGCAACACCACAAACCTCATCACTTAAAACAATACACCCTTATAAAGATGCTAATAAAATTACAGACCCAAACAAGTGTTGGTAAACCAGCGTAACTACCCAGCAGAGTTTCATGTCATCATTTCAAAGCCATGCCTCACGAGAAAACCCCCCGGAAAGACAGACGAAAGATATGACAGACAATCTCAAACACAATCTCAAACAATCTCAACGAAACACTTGATGCTGCTGTAAACTACAGGCTGCATTATTTAGGGGCATTTGTTACGACATGATATGATCTTTTGTTGTCAAGCTTATGTTTTCTTTTTAATGTAAGATATTTTTCTTTGGAATTTTTAATACATATTGTCCCTCATCGACTGTAAAAGAACCCAGCCTTTATGAAGGACATAATTACCAAGGAGAAATGCTCAAGACATAATCTTTAAATTAAAGACGTATTAAAAATGCAGCAAATATATGACGACGACTTTACAACATCAGTGGCTTCATTAATAAATCCTCCACCCCAGTTGTTTAAGGAGGGCACGAACTAAAAATGCGTACACTTTGTATATTTTTCACGAATTTTGTTTTTGTTCAATTCAATTCAATTCAATTCATTCCCCTTTATTTGTATAGCGCTTATACAATGTAGATTGTGTCAAAGCAGCTTCACATAAAAGGTCACAGTAAATAGAAACAGTGTAGTTCAGTTTGTAGTGTTAAGTTCAGGTTCAGTTGAGCTCAGTTCAGTGTGGTTTAATAATCACTACTGAGAGTCCAAATACTGAAGAGCAAATCCAACGATGCGCAGCTCTACA
>NC_079444.1:40798958-41036458 GCF_903798145.1 Danio aesculapii
GATCCTGAACCATGCAAGCCAGTGGCGACAGCGGAGAGGGAAAAAAAACTTCACTAATGGGGGAAGTGAAGAAAAAAAAAACCTTGAGAGAAACCAGGCTCAGTTGGGCACGACCATTTTAATTTCTCCGCTGGCCCAACGTCTTGTGCAGAGCTGCAGTCTCAGTGGCGGAGGCTGAAAGCTGGCCTCAGCGAAGACTCGTCTGTCTCTGGAGCGTCACAGGAATCAGTCTCATGTATTTTGTATAATGTGTAACTTAGTTCTAATATACAAGAAGAACGAACAACATCTGAGATGAAGCGCTTCAAAACAAGTCCGCTATAGTATATGCTTTAGCGCCAAAACAATCAGTTAAACTGTTTTCACGGTTTCAGTTTAATTCATTAACGAAGCGCGGTTTGAGCAGCATGAGCAGGACAGCTATTCAAGCTATTCAAGCTATTCGCAGCACTGATAGTATTCTTAGCTTACCTCGGAAGAATAAACTCGTCTGAAGGATGAGAAACAGCTCAGAAATCCGTTGAGTGAATGGAGATTCTCCCCGCATGTCTCGCCGTGATGCGCGATTTGTAAAATGAGAGTCTGCATAGGCCTATTCGTGCATAACCGAGATCTGCGCATAACAGGTTCTTTATGCGTCCCACTAGGGCTGCACGATTAATCGAAAAAAGATCATGATCTCGATTCGACCCTACACACAATCTTAATTCAGCTTTTCTACGATTCAGCCAATTATATTTTCAAGGTCAGGAGAGAAGCGTAAAGGCGGCCGCACAAAGTCTTCACAGCAACATTCACACCTTCAAACGCCGTTAAAAGTGTCACATACTGTATTTATAAGGTATAATTCACCCAGAAATGTAATTTCTGTCTAAATGTAATGATGTATTCACGGCAGCAAAAATCACATGTGAGCTGACCGCAAGCTGTTTGTTTACTTTCGAGAAGGTGTGCGTGTACAATGATGACTTCTTTAGTGAACAGAAACTGCATAGGCTGTGAATAACAGGTTATAAAGTGGTAAATAACGTTCAGTTTGTTGCACAGAGTGATCGTTTGAGAGTCGTGCGGGAGGTTTGATTTGCATGTGTGTGTTTTTTTCTCAGAGTGACGGCAGCCATGAGCCGCAATTTGAAGTGAAAGTGAAGCCGGCACGCACATCATAAATGATCATATCGCATTTTACAGTTATGATTACGAAAAGCATCTGATCTGTTTTTTCTTTCATAGCGAACACAAAGTGCTGTGCATGAAAATAAATGTTTACTGTGTCAGTATAGCTACTCTTGCCTATATAATGTTGAATATAACGCAAGAGGGAATCTGATAATGACAGATGTCTCATTTTACCAGTGAAAACAAATGGTCTAATAATGCTGACAATGACAAATGGCAAGCATACTGCATGTCTCAAACATAATAATTCAACTTTATAATTATGAATAGTCGTATTCTGATGTCATCACGTTACTGTAAATTAACAAACAGGACAAGTCTGTTCAAGTCCACCATAATGACTATACAAAATTTAGCATTTTAAGCAACAGTAGA
This sequence comes from Danio aesculapii, assembly GCF_903798145.1. Classification (NCBI taxonomy): domain Eukaryota; kingdom Metazoa; phylum Chordata; class Actinopteri; order Cypriniformes; family Danionidae; genus Danio; species Danio aesculapii. The sequence continues at coordinate 40,800,510 of NC_079444.1, forward strand.
CCTACACACAGGCCTAATATTACTGGTGTTGTTTTACCATTTTTGAGAATTAACAATAATGTTAATTGTTTGAGAATTAACAATAATGATAGCTTACCAATATTAACCTTTATTTTACAGCTACAGAATCGTGAGAAAATCGTGATCTTGATTTTAAGCAAAAAAAAAAATCTTGATTCACCTTTTAGCCAGAATCTTGCAGCCCTACGTCCCGCAATATGCGATGTTAAGAGGGTGGCTCCATAGGTAAGGTAAACCACACACTTGATTATTTTCACCATTAAAAGGAGAGTTCATCAAAAAATGAAAATTCCGTTAATTAATTAATTAATTAAATAAATAATTACTTGATTGATTGATTGATTGATTGATTGATTGATTGATTGATTGATTGTTTTTTTTTCCTTGAACAGTAAATGCTGAATTAAGATTGTTCTTTTGTTTATTATTTTATTATTTATATTGTCAGACAGCTAAAACATTTCACAAAATGTGATAAATCAGCTGCACAAAGGGATTGGCATGCTGAAAAGCCTATAATATTGATAGATGTGAAGATTTGATATTTATCACGATAATTATCAATATGGACTGATAAGAAAAAAATTATTGTGCTAATTTTTATAGTAATGCAGTTTATTGTCAGTAACAGCAACGTTGTTGTAATGGGGGAAACAGTAATTAATTTGATTACTCGTTACTAAAAAAGTCTCGCCAGTATTAACGCTGTTTATGTATAGCACCGTTATGCTCATCTCTGATTATAATAACATATACAAAGTAGTAATAGTAGTAATATAAATAAAATAATACAAACACTGATAAACAAATTCGAAATCCAGGGATCCATGTTTTTGTTATTGATCACAAAATTGCATAAAGCTGCAAATTTATTTTGTTGTTTGTTAATTTTCAGATACAAAACTTAATGAACTTGACTTAAAGGGATAGTACACCCTAAAATGTAAATTATGTCATCATTTACTTACCCTTTACTAGTTTCAAACCTTTATTAAGATTAAGAAGTTGCAAACAAAAAATGTTGGAAACCCGTCTCCATTGACTAAGGCTCCGTTTACACTAATGTGTTTTAGTTTTAAAACGCATAAGTTTTCGAGTGCCGAAAACGGGAAGCTTTAGAAATGCTGAAGAGGCCGTTTTCATTCTAAAACGCTGCTGCTCCGTCTCAATGTGGATGGGGAAAATGGAGACATCTGAAAATGGAGGCGAGGCTGCAGACATTCGCCAATCTGATTAGGGCTTTTTCCTCAATATTAAGTAGCCTACACTCTAGGTTATACGGTAATTTGGTATACCGCAGGATCTAAAAACAGCAACGGTGTCAGTTTCAATACCGTTATACCATCATAAAAAACAAAGCACTTATATAGGTGACAAGTATTAAATAATATTTATTTAATGCCTAAAAATCTGTATGTGTGATTGTCATCACGGGACAGTGTGGAGGAGAGAGAGAGGTGAGGTGAGGTAAGATGGCGAGTCGCGCACCAAGTGACTTGGTCTAGAAAAAGAACACAACCTCTGCAGTTTGGCAGTATTTTGGGTTTCGACCGAACTAGAAGGGAGACGTGGAAAATACGAACTAGAATTCTGCATTCCCACTGCTGTACCGCAGGAGCTGAACAGATTTCTTGCAGTGCGGTAATACATTTCCGAATAAAGTGCGGGAGCGGTCGGTAACTCTGGTGGAATTTGAATGGGAGCGGGTGCTCTAAAGCCTGGTTTTTACTCGACGTGTCCGCTTGTTTGCTTGAGTGCGCACAGCAAATGTGACATCATCGCGGAGTACCCAGATGTTCGCTTTCGGTGCACGCAACATTATTTCGGCCGGCGGAGTGCGTGATTTTTTTTGAGACTCGAGCGAACAGTGCATGAAACACTCTGAAGAGATTTTGTCTGAAACAGAACGACTGTACAAACATCTTTATGATCCGTGATCATAGAGATAACTAGATGATCAATAATTCTTGGCTAGAAATAGCAACAGCTGTGGGAAAGGAGAAAGTTTTTGTTAATAGGTTTGAAAAATCTGAGGGATACATTTGTTAAAGCCAAAAGAGGCCATGGCAAAAGTGGAGACCCAAGAACACAATTACACAATGTTTTTTGATCATTTATAGGTTTTACTCTGATGTATATATTGCAATTTTGAATTTAAAACAATTTAATAGTTACAAAACTTTAATTAAGGAACAAAATATTTCTTTGATAACTGAGAAGGAATATTTGAACCTATCGGTTTACAGTATACTGATGGCCTGCTTTCTAGATGTTATTGGTGATAATGGTCAGGAATGTTGGACTGTTATTGCCTTTTTAGCATAAGACAGAGACTAGCCAGACAGTAATGTGTGAATTGTGGAGCCGGCTAAATCTAAAAAACATCTGTATTTTTAAGTAAGTGTACGTATTTATTTTTTATTTTTTTGCTTTTATTCTTGCCATAATAAAAATATATTTGTAGAGCAACCCATGTTCTTCTGTCATTAATATTTTAATAAACTGTAATAGGTAAAACTGTCCGAGATATGAACAAAAGTAAGCGATGCATCAAAGTTTGATTTAAAAAAATCTTCAATGGTTATAAAAATCTTTATAATCATTAAAATAATTTATAAGAATAATAAAAATAATTAGTTTAAAAACATTGACTGATATTAATGATATGACGTAGTTCCGGAAACTTTCTACTTCTCCGTTTATCTGTCTGATTTTTACGGTGGGTTTCTTTTGACCGCCCCCTGTTGTTTTAAAGAATATCACAATGGCGAACGTGGCAAGTAGAAAAGCCTCGTCCATTTCGTGAGGTGCATGCACAGTCAGCGGAGGTGCGTGATGCGGCGCCAGGCGAAAGTATAAATCCAGTTGAACAATTTCACTCCGGAGCGAGCGAGCACGTGCGCATCAGCGTGAATGCTGTTTATGTGTGTGTGTGTGTGTGTGTGTGTGTGTGTGTGTGTGTGTGAATGAGAGAGAGCGTGATGCTATGTGTCGCTTGTTTGGTGTTGTCTATGTCAGTGTTTCCCAACCCTGTTCCTGGAGGTACACCAACAGTTCATGCTTTGGATGTCTCCCTCATCTAACCCATTAACTTCAGGTTTTGGAGTCTCTTCTAATGCAGAGTTTCCCAACCCTGTTCCTGAAGGCAAGCCAACAGTACACATTTTCATCCTCTCCCTTATCAAACACACCTGTAACAACTCATCAGAACATTAGAAGAGACTCCAAAACCTGAAGTTAATGGGTCAGATGAAGGAGACATCCAAAACATGAACTGTTGGTGTGCCTCCAGGAACAGAGTTGGGAAACACTGGTCTATGTATGTGTGTGTGTGTGAATGAGAGGGAGCGTGATGCTGTGCGTCGCGGGCTTGGTGCTGTCTATGTGTGTGTGCATGTGTGTGAATGAAAGAGAGCGTCCCGCGCAGATCTCTAATACGAACAAGACAAACAGGTGACAGCGAACCTAAGGTCGCATATACAGTTTTCAGTTTCTGAACAGTTTAGGCACAAGCCAACAGTTTGCTGACGCTGTCTGAGACTTACATCATATTTTTTTTTATTATGCACGGTAATACCGTATACCGAGGTAAAATAGGAAGGAGGTTTGACAGTATCAAAATTTGGATACCGCCCAAGCCTACTACACACAGTTCAGTCTTACATCCTCTCCTTGTAAGTTCAGACTTTACAAGTTTGATATGGAAAACAAACTCCCGAGGACACGTCTGGTAAATCCTCAAAGGTAACAGTGTACTTTATAACCTCATTCACATCACCCTAGCTATGCTGTTTCACTATTCTTACAAGAAAATGAAAACTTGAAGGAACTGCCTAGTTTCATTTTGATATTAACTTAACAGACACTAAAAATGTTGAGGCGTCGTGTAGCTGCATATTTATATGACCGTCATCTTTACTGAATGCATATTATTAACAAAACGGAGCCTATAACATCACTGCCTCCTTTCATTTTCATTGAAAATATGAAATATACCTTGTCTCTTTTGCTGAATATCAGATTTAATAATCAATAATGGCCATTATAAAAGTATAACGTACAATAAGTTTATACAATATAAGAAATAAATTCAAGCAATCAGTCAAATGTACAGAATCAGTGCACGTGGTTGCTTGAATTAATATATTAACTTATCTCTGCGTTCAGCCAAAACACGCCACCTGAGAACAAGTGATAGATTCAAAAGACCAAAGTCTGGGAATATGTTTTTAGATATAAACAACAAGATTAATTAAATATCACATTTAACAAATATAGTGAGATTAGATCCAGCGGTAGATCATTGATGAGCAGTCCAATGTGCAGTCCTCTCATCACTGCAGTGCATGCCAGAGTGTGTGTGTGGTCACGTGATGTGCACTTTCAGTGGGGTAGTGTAGACGGAGAGTTGTTCAGAAACGCTGGGTGAAATGCCAGTGTGGATGAGGATCGTTTTCATTCTAAAACGCCATTTGAACACTAAAACGTATTAGTGTAAACGGGGCCTTAGTATTTGAATTTGTCATTGGGGTGCATTCAGCATTCTTTAAAATATCTTCTTTTGTGTTCAACGAAAGAAAGAGACTCAAAAATGTTTAAAACCACTTGCGGGTGAAAATTAGTAAGTTTTCATGTTTGTGTGTACTATCCCCTTAAGTGTGTTTGACATTTATTTTAACATTTTCAGGTCATTTAGACAAAATATTATTATCCTAGTATTATAACTGTGATAAATTCGGTCACAAATCATGATATTAAATTTCCACAACCTTATATCTCTATCAACCATGTTCCTTGCAAAACAATCCATATTAAAATTCAATCATAATAGCCCAGACGGCATTTGTTGCCAACTGTCCACTGCAATTACAAAGATTTCCCCACTGGACAGCTCTATGATGACATTAGTTGAAACTTTTCACAGGCCTTAAGCAACTCAAGCATCTGCAAAGTGCATTTCTTTCAGCAAATTAGGCAATGTGCTGCCTGTGGATGCTGATTTTTGGGTCAGGATGGGTGAGAAACTGAACAACTAGGATCCCATTCACTTGCCCCAGATCTCATGCTGTCATGCGGTATACACAGCTAAACAAAACAAACCAACACAAACAACGCAGCACAGCAACACACAAGAAAACGCTGCCAAGCATGAAACAAAACTAAATATATTAAACAAAATCATCAGAATAAAATCATCGCATAATTCGGACTCTCATAATATTAAGGGATTTTTCACCCACAATTGATTATCATGTCATCATTTACTCACCCTTTAATTGTCACAAATGTGTTTGACTTTCTACTGTTATACATAAAAGAAGATATTTTGAAGAATGTTGAAAATCTGTTTCAATTACTTTATTATCATTTGTTTTTCCTACTATGGAAGTAAATATTTTCAGCTTTCTTCAAAATATCTTCTTTTAGTGTTCAGAGAATAAACTCATAAAGGTTTAGAACCACTTTAGGGTATGTAAATAGTGAGTAAAATGTTATTTTGGGTGAACTATCCCTTTAAGTTAAGTTTCCTAATTATTTAGTCTAACATTTCTTCACAAAAGTGCGAACAAAGTCAGCCAACATTCCACAAATCCCACTTTTTTCTGAATTGTGACTTTGTATATCAAGTTATAAACTGAAAAAACCTTGTAAAATAACTTGTAATTATGAAGGTAAAACAATATTGTATTAGCAAAAAGCAAAAAATAATAATAAAAGCAAAACAACTTTGTGGTTTATAAAGTTTAGAAACATTGATTACCAGCTTTGCACGGGTCCTTGTAGTCAACTTCATCACTTTCTCCTGGACCTGTTTGATAGATTGAATCCACTGTCAATAAAAGCCGAAAAACGAGCACCAGCACGCGGGTCCACGGGGAGTTCATGCCGGGAATGAGTGAGCGCGGGCGCGGGTGTGGATGTGAACCTGGAGCCGGCGAGAGTTTGGAAAGACTGGGGAAAATGGGAGCTTCGGGGGAGGCGGGTTTAGGCTTTGCTCTCTTCAGTGTCTTTATTCTAGTCCAGTGATTCGCTCACATAACCGGGCCACGGGCCAGCAGAGAGCTTACAAACATCACAGATCGGAGGTCAGCGCACTCGAAGCGTCCTGAGCCCATCTGTGCGGGCGAGATCGCCAAATGCGCATGCGCACGAGGAGGACGCATTGTCTAAAAACATTCAATCTTCTTTTTTTTTTGATATTGGTTTTAATTTAATGCACTTAAAATCAAGAGGACGTCGTATATTTGAAATATCAATGTCTTTGCAATCTGACAAACATATTTAGCCTTTAGCCTAACTTCACATCCTAACCTGAATCACACCTGTCCCCTCTGACAGACACTTGTAAACAGAAGCATCACGGGAGCGGTCCGCGCTTTTTAACCAATCAGAGATGTGTTCCGCTTCTGGATTATTTTGGGATTTTCTTTAGCCGATTTTAAACGCGGCAGGTGAACACCTGTGTTTGTTTCTGTTACAAGATACTAGTTTTAACAATTTTTTTTGCAGTGATTAACTAAGTAGTTTACACAAAGTAAGTACTTGAGTAAAATATAAACCCCATAAAATATTACTCTACTAAAAATAGGAAGTATACTCTTAGTTTTGCCCGAATCCAAAAGCTAAATTTTGCGTAGCCTATTTATTTATTTTTTTCATTGTAGACTACATCACAACTCTGCATACTTTTTTTATAAACAACTTTCAGTTTTACGCAAATCCAAAAACTAAATTTTGCATGCTTTTTCATTATATATGCTACTTTCAGTTTCACACGAATCCAAAAAATAGATTTTGCATACTTTTTTATTGGAGGGTAGCTACTTTTAGTTTTACGTGAATCTAAACAACTCTATTTTGTGTACTTGTTTTATTGACTACTTTTTAAAAGTAAAAACTACGTTTATATATTTTTACGTTTAATTTAAACTTGAGGATTTTATACGCAAACGCTTTTGTATCTTTATTAAAACGTAATTTGTAGAATATTTCACTCTGATAAGCATTTCAAAGATGGCCGCCGAGTGAAATGACTTGCCTTAAAGGAACTTTGATTTCTGGTCCGTCATTTGTATAATGCAAGTCAATGGTCACCTATTTTTGACGCTAAAAATAAGCAAATCCAAACAATTCCAAATAAATCCGTGATGATACACCGAAGTCAAGTATTTTGAAGCAAAACAACTGATCTATTCAAGAAACCGAACATTTATACAATATTAAAATCTTTAATCCACAGCCTGGACAAACACTTCTCAGTCGAGCTTCCGGCCACTTGTATGTGGGAGTATAAAAGTCATTAAAATAATGTCAAGTTTCTTGCACAGAGTGTTCAATTCACTTCAAAAGACCTCAGTGTATCATCAGGAGTCATAGCTATTGGTTTGAACTTGTTTGTATGTGTTTATGTTTAATCATAAAACAGGTGACCATGACTTTTGAGTCAATGGATTCAATGAACAAAATCTTCTTTAAAAATGTTCTATGGAAGAAAAAAGAGGGTAAGTAAAATGAACTGTACATTTTCATTTTTGGTTGAACTGCTGAACTATCCGTCTTTAGACCCTGCTGAAAAATCCAGCTTAAACCAGCCTAGGCTGGTTGGCTGGTTTTAGCTGGTTGACCAGCCTGGTTTTAGAGGGGTTTTGGCCATTTCCAGCCTGGTTTCCAGCCATTTCCAGCCTGGTCTTAGCTGGTCAGGCTGGAAAATGACCAGCTAAATCCAACTAAAACCAGCTTGACCAGCCTGGTTTAAGCTGGACATAGCTGGTTTTGGCTGGTCAAGCTGGTTTTAGCTGGTCATTTTCCAGCCTGACCAGCTAAGACCAGGCTGGAAATGGCGGGAAACCAGCCTGAAAATGGCCAAAACCCCTCTAAAACCAGGCTGGTTGACCAGCTAAAACCAGCTGATTTTTTCAGTAGGAGAAACAACATGTTCAAGTGAACCAAAAAAAAAAAAAAGAAGTAGTTTCAGGTCAGCTCTATAAAATGGGATTCAGGCACTGTTTTTGGAAAGTCATTGGCTGAGACGTTCTGTACAGCAGCACTATATCCTATTCGTAATGGCTTCCTCTAAATATCTTGACAGATGTTATGACTTGTTCTAGGAAATTAATTACCGGTCGTTAAGATCCTTTGTGACCAATTATCCAACCTATGCCAGAGTTTCAGCTTTGGAACTTCATGTATGTGCAGGGCTCAATAGTGAACGGGAATATAAAACATCTCTCAAAAACTACACTGTAAAAAATATACATGAATTAAGAGTTTTCCATAATTTGTGGTTCATGCTTTTCCCATTTATTTATGCTTTTGAATTTCATTATGGGACTTTGATCTTTCTTGCAACACTTTTAACCTGAAAAGTAAAAGAAAGTGACTTTTATTAAGATTTTTCATAGTTTAAAGTGATGTATTGTCTGAGTTGGTGTTGTATAGGGGAGAGCGGGGCACAAAGTAACACTTTTGGTTTTGGCCAAATAACAAACAAAGTAATGGGGTTAGACAAACCATATTTTTTAGGGGAGAGTGGGGCACAAAGTAGCACTTTTTGGGTTTGGCCAAAAAACGAACAAAGTAATGGGGTTAGACAAACCATTTTTTACCAGCAACACACAAGCCTCTCCTACAAATGAGCAAGTATAACTACCGGATCTATGGTTTCTGTGCAGTATTGCCGAACGTGCCAGGAGTAAAAATTGTACTATGTACCCTACTTGTGGGGCAAATTGTAACAGACAGAGGGTTAGTTGTAACACATGCTTAAAAAGGCAGATTTACACAATTTCAATTCAGTTTACTTTAAATAGTATATGTCCTCAGTACTTAACAAAAATTTTTTTTATTTATTTATATTGGATAAACACATTTGGATTTATTTGTATTATTATCCATTATTATACAATGCATTTATTTGTATTATTAGCAATAAAATAATTTTTTCTATTAAAAAAAAACTTTTTTTGTTAAAAGTTCTCAACATTACACTCAAAATTAAAAAAATATTTAGTAAATTAATTTGTTTCCAACAGTGTGTGGCTCTTTTGTAACACCCTGTTACAACTAACTGTCGTGTTTTTCTTAAAACTGTGTGTTTTTTACACCTTTCAAAATGGTTTCATCTTTTAGCCTAGAAGACGGTAATCACAACAATATAATATTTAACGTACATACTTTCACAGATTTTTTTTAAAATAACAAAATATAGAGGATAATAAACATACTTTTATGCTGCAAAAATGTTTTCTCCTGTGTTTCTCATCCAAATTCCGCTGAACTTTTACAATAATTGACAGGAAGACGTCTGTTGACACTGTGGTGAAAACCTCGGAAGCATGCCATGATCAACCCTGAGCAAATACCTTAAAACTCTGCTTACATTTTACCCTGTGTTACTTTGTGCCCCGCGCTCCCCTATTACGCTACAAAATCATTGTAATAAACTGCCAGTACATTTTCTTTTTTTCTTCTACATTATATTATTTCAAATGACTAAAATGTCAATAAAAGTCACTTTGTTAAACTGTAGAGTTGAAATTTTATCATCAAAAGTAAACAGAGGAGAGATTAAAAATGCTGTATGCGAGTTGAGTCTTCTAAAGCATAAAAATACCATAATATTTTTGCCGACATTTAAGAAGCATGCTAATTGAACATTCTTGTTTATCTAAAAAACAATGCTGAAGTCAGATATTCTGCTTTGAAAGTGCAAGTCATGTGCTGGAATGGCTGTCATTGTTTTGGTCCCTTTAACCCGCCCAATGCCAGTTTAGCCAATTATATTTCAGCACCCCGGGTTGACTTGCTGGAAAACTGCTATTTGATTCATTAATTCAAGAAGGCTCCCAAAGCATGCATCAATGACCAAAATGCGCCCTCCAGTGGAGAGAAGCAGCCTCCGAAATGAGAGGCAGATTCAGAGTTCCACATGATTAGTAAATAACATAAATATTACAAACAGGGCTTGACATTAACACCTGCCAAATGCAGGTAGATTTTAGCTGTGGCAGGTTTTGGTCCGTTTGGCTAGTTGAAAATAATTTTTAAAATTGCCAGTGCTGGCTCATCACTAAAGATTAGAACTTTAGTTTAATAAGGGTATGATTAGGCGATTGGTGAGACAGGCTTTACTCACTCACTGCGAGGGCTTCAGCTGATGCGATGTGTGCGAGTGCTTAAAAGCTCCCGTACTTGTGCGGAGCAAACGTGCTTGAAAACGCAACTGGTGCGCTTATTTTTATTAATACGTTTTAACTACCATTCTTTACAATAACATAATTTTTAATAGAATAATTAACTCCTCATTTATGTATAGTTAACTGATGAGCTGGAACCTTTAGCCATGACAATATTTATTTTTTAAATGTCTATTGTTTTTAAAGAACATTTCTGTTGAATAAAAAGTGTATTTATTAGTGGTGGGCCGTTATCAGCGTTAACATGAGACTCTTATGGAGCCATAAAAAACATATCGCCGTTAATCTATTCTCAAAGTTGGGTTGGGAGCTGCGTCTATTCTACGCAAGCTATGTTGACCTTCAACTTGATATTTTAGCACGGATGTATACCTGACCGGTGAGCCGTCTGACAAAAAAAGTTCCCTTCTGAATCAAATCAGCAGGATGCCCTTCTGGAGCTTTCACTTACTTCAAAGACACGACTGACTACCCTTACATGGACATCTGTGATCTAGTTATTTGTCTTAATAGACAATAATATAATAAGGTGTTTACGTAAAGTGCTTTCACGTAAGAGTTTCCTGTAATTTTGGATGATTTTAACTACAGTTCGGCAGTTTCACTTTAACTCATGAACATTTCATTCATGCCCCCGTGACAAACTGGGGTATTAGACGCAAATAATGAGTAAGGACTGGTGAGAGTGTTATGGAATTTAATAAAACTAATAAAATAAAAACAAATTTTAACGTGAAACTGTGAAGCCACAGCCCATTTGCTCATGCTCATTGAGTAAGATCATACACAACACATGAGGAAATAACACAAAATCTAAATCAAGTGATTTTAGCAAGTCAAATTAATGCAAATAATATATATTTTCTCAACAACAAAACTGTGGCTTGTGAAAATGGCGAGTGGCTATTAATGTTGGAAAACTATTAGCCACAGTGGCTGGTGAAAAAATTTTTTATGTCAAGCCCTGATTACAAATGTAACAGCAGGTTACATTGTAATCCTGTATCCTAACAACACGCTACGTGACGAGATTTGCAGTGATAAGCAATTTGGCCATTTGCAGCAGACGAAACACCACCGAAATTTAAATGCAACCATTCAGAAGCACAGAATAGTGCACTCACTGCACTCCAACGAAATGGTAAGGTTTATAATCTAATTAATACATATTAAACCTCTTTAACATTATTATAGATGCTGAATCACTGATATGTGTTGGTTTGCACTGAGTCACAGTTCTAGAGTTCAATTTCAATCAGTTTATTTTATTTTCAGGATCTGAATCTGCTGCTGCTTTCAGTATTATGGCTATAAATGTCATGTAAAATGGCAATCAAACTCACATTATTGGCATTTAACCCTGAATAAAGCACATGAGGTGTACCTGAGGTGATCATTGTCAGTTTTCTGTTGTTCACCTGTGAGAAATTCAATTCAATTCACCTTTATTTGTATAGCGCTTTTACAATGTAAACTGATTCTAAAATATAAATTTCAGGTGTTGGTTAGGACAAAAACTCGTTTTACTATGGTGAATATTCCTTCTTTCGCATGACGTTGTTTTTATTTCGAACAGTTTAAATCAGTCTTTGTTGGTGTTGTCCATCTGGCAACCTGCTCTTGTGTGTGTTTTGAACCAGTTGTGCAATACCTAGTTCAACCACTGGATGTCAAACTTTACATACTACACCTTCAAGGTCCCATAATGCAATTCACAACGGTAAATAAATGGAAAGCACTTGTGGATCACAAAATACAGAAACTATTAATTAACAGATATTTTTTACAGTTTAGTTTCAAAATCTTACAGCATAAATAATGACGTATTTTACTATGCTTAAAGAAATGTCTTCAACACCTTTATTAAAACAGCAGCTCAGATTCACTTACACTGTAAACATCTGCAATACCAGTAACAAAAACAACCAAATCGAAGGATTCGTAATGCAAACAATTACAGGCATTTTGTGAAACCTCAAGAATCAAGGCTTTTTTTTTTTTAACAGGACACATCTGCAGGCCAGAGATCGTTCACATTACATTAAAACACATTACATTTAATTAACCCTGTGCAGCATGTGATGCTCAAACATGAATCCCTAGAGCAAAAAGTGTTCATTAGTGCATTTATGTATGTTCTCCCTCAAAAACGTATATTTTTAAAGTGTTTATGCATGAAAAAAGCTAACTTCTTGTTCTGTCTTATACACAATATACACTGTTTACATTTAGTCCTCTTTGAGCTATCTGGTTTTAGTTGCAACACAGGCTTATTCTGAAAGAGTACTCCTATATACATTTCTGGAGATTAAGAATTATGTAGCCAGAGGTACCTATGGTTGAATTCCATCTTTAAAATGAATGCTACGGGGTGCTATGACGCCGTTCCTTTTCACACTTACCAGCTGACCGATTACCTTTGTGTGGACAGCTTTACCGCTGTTACCATAGCCAGCCCTCCCTATAAGCAAACTATGCGGCAGCTTAGGGCCCCGCCGCCACTAGGGGGCCCTCACAACCCACTAGTGGTGCGAGTCGCTTCCTTGCTGAAATCATTTTTATTAGCATTTTACAAATAATCTTCATTGACAGTGCTTTAGTAATGAAATATTTCTACATTTTCACTGAAAAAAAAAATCTGAACTTCATTAAACTTTAAATTGTTTTTGTGTAAAAGTCATGTGATCAACAGGAAGCTCGCAGCATCTCACTTCTCATATGCATTCTGTGTAACTTCTCGCGGTTCGAGTTTGTTTGTCCAAGGAAACCTGCAAGACCGACCGGTCACCATAAGAACGCGAGCACGTGCACGGACACATGACCTTTGCTTCATTGCCTGCCATTATATACCTGATTTATTTTGACGAAAATAGTTCTTCTTCAGGCGTAGAAAAACTGACAAGCACAAAATCATTTTAAGCATCACTTTTAAGAGCTAATGATGATGTTAAAGACCTAATCTAGTAGCACATTTATGAAAATAGGCAATTACTGATTAGTAAACGTCATCTACTTAATGTAATAAAATATTAGATTTTTTTCCTGGTTTTACAGACCCATTTTTTAGCCTGAAATGCATTTCTCTATAATGAAATATTAAGTGTCTTTCACTGATATATTTTGCACACTAGTAATATTTATTCCTTGGACATGTTTATAAAAGTTATGTCCTAATTTAATAAATTTTTTTAAAATATATTTTTAATATAAGCTCTGGACCCTGCATCTCAAATGTAAGCAACAGGGAAGGAGATATACATTATATTAGTTGCTTATTGATTTTTATTGATAATGAATCACTCTTTGCATTAATGTTAATTGTTTTGTCGTTGTTGTTTTTTTTTTTGAGTATTTAGGGTTCAGAATGTATGAGTTCAGAATGTATATTTTATTACTAGGTAGTGCATTTTCACTTTTGGCTAATTATTGCTGAATGTCTTTCATTGCAGGGTTTTTACTTTTGGAATTTATAAAAACTCAACCTAGAATCTTTTGTAGAATCTTCAATCTGTTTGCCAAATTAATAAAATATGTTTTGAACACTCCAGAAGGATGCAAAGTAGGAATCACTGGTCCTTTTTTATTAAAATAATTTAATTCTTCATTTTTGAAGCTGCTAGTTGACAAAAACAGTGCCATTTTAAAATGTCCAAGTCATTCAGAGAGTTCTTAAGTAGAATAAATCAGGCTTTACTTTTCTGTTTCATTTATTGTATTTAATAAGCAGTAAAATCATTGTGAGCCGGTTTGCAATGGCACTACTCCACTATTTAGAGCAAGATAGGGCCCCAAAATCATTCTGCTTAGGGCCCCCAAATGTACAGGGTTGGCCCTGGCTGTTACCAGTTTGTTCAGTGGCTCGCCATGTACTTCGGAGGATTTGAGGTGCAGAGCACAGTTGGGGTTCGAGTCTGGTGAAGAACAGTTCCAGAAAACAGGTAAGACAAAAACAAAAGGCAAAAAATAAAATAAACAAGTAACTAACAGGGTGAGAATGTGGTAAAACTTGAAAAAGTGGTAAAAATCAGGCTGCCGCGAGTACTTTTCTTTTTTGGATTGCTTTTGAAAACACTGTTGGTTGGGTTTAGGGAAGTGGGTGGGCGCTGGTCAATCAGTGGTCTTTAAACACCGTTGGTTGGATTTAGGGAAGGGGGTGAGTGGGGGAATTGGTCAGTCAGTTAGTCAGTCTACAGCAGCCTCTGGTGGATTTACACGAGAACAGCAGGTGCGAATGGCACTCATGACAGAAATTTGAGACCTGACAAAGCATACACAGCGCCCTCTGGTGGATTCGCAAAAACTGCAAAAAAAACATAGATCCTGGGATGTATTTAGGGCTCTCCAGAAATGTATATAGGAGTACATAATCAGAATGAGCCTGGGTTGCAACAATATCTTTTTGTGCTCAAACAAACACTGTAAAAATACTGGGTTCCACACAATTTCTTCATGTTGTCACAACACAAAGCGATTAAGTTAAGCGTTTTATCAAATTTAAGTGGATTGAACAAAGCAATTAAGTTATCCCCAACAAAACCTTAAGAATTGTGTTGGTTCAACATATTTTAAATGAGCAAGCAGCAAAAGTCCTGTTGTGAGTGTACGTACATCTAAACCTGAAACCTGTTGCTTAATTTAATGCCACCTTTCCAGTAAACAACTCCACTGAAACGAACATGTGACATTTTGGTTCAAAAATAAACCAGTAATAAATAATATCTTCAAAATACATTTGCATTAAAATAACTCTTTTCACATTCTTAATAATGTGTGATGCTGTCAGGGGATGTTTATGTTCATATTCATGTTCAGTTATGATTCTGCAGTGTGTGTTATTCATCAAAGTGCAAAATAACATGTAACACATAATATATGTAAAAACAGCACATTACTTCAAGCTGAAGTAATAGATACAAAATACCTCTGACATATTCAGACATAATCATGTACTGTACTTGAAAATCTTGAAAAACTTCACATATTCCACTGCTCTGGAAACTCGATCATAAATTGTTACTGACAAAAGAGAAATACACAATATTAAAAGACAAAAATCGAATACAAACGTATGTATGTATGTATATATACAGTTGAAGTCAAAATGATTCGCCCTCCTGTGATTATTTTCTTTTTTAAATATTTCCCAAATGATGTTTAACAGATTTACAGATTCCTATAACATTTTTTCTTCTGGAGAAAGTCTTATTTGTTTTATTTCGGCTAGAATAAAAAGAGTTTTTAGTTTTGTTTTAAAACGATTTGATGGTCAATATTATTAGCCCCCTTAATCAATATTTGTTTTCAACTGTCTACAGAGTAAACCACTTTTATACAATGACTTGCCTAATTATGTTAACTGTGTTAATTATGCCTAATTTATGGAGACAGATCAGTCTCAAGAATATACAGTTACAAAATAAAATCATACATCCGCAGTGCAATTCAAATTTACCAAATCCAATTCGTAAATTCAAAACACCATTCATTCATTCATTCATTCATTCATTCATTGCTTCATTCATTCATTCATTTTCTTTTCTGCTTAGTCCCTTTAATCCGGGATCGCCACAGTGGAATGAATCGCCAACTTATCCAGCATGTTTTTTACGCAGCGGATGCCCTTTCAGCCGCAACCCATCTCTGGGAAACAAAACACGATTCAAAAATACACAAATCCAATTCGTAAAAACCAAAACGTGATTCAAAAACACACAAATCCAATTCGTGAATTCAAAAAATTATTTAAAAATACACAAATCCAATTCTTCATTTCAAAACACAATTCAAAAATATGCAAATCCAATTTCAGAAATTCAAACAAGATTCAAAAATACGCAAATCCAAATAGTAAATTTAAAACGCTATACAAAAATTCACAAATCCAATTCGTAAATTCAAAACACAATACAAAAATACGCAAATCCAATTCGTAAATTGAAAACACAATACAAACATACACAAATCCAATTCATAATTCAAAACATAATTCAAAAATGCACAAATCCAATTCGTAAATTCAAAAGCCGATTCAAAAACACAAATCCAATACGTAAATTCAAAAGCCGATTCAAAAACACAAATCCAATTTGTAAATTCAAAAGCCGATTCAAAAATACGCAAATCCAATTCGTAAATTCAAAAGCCAATTCAAAAATACGCAAATCCAATTCGTAAATTCAAAAGCCGATTCAAAAATACGCAAATCCAATTCATAATTCAAAAAACTATTTAAAAATACACAAATCCAATTCGTGAATTTAAAAATATATATATTTAAAGATAAGCAAATCCAATTTGTGAATTTAAAAATATATATATTTAAAGATACGCAAATCTAATTCGTGAATTTAAAAATATATATATTTAAAGAAACGCAAATCCAATTCGTGAATTTAAAAATATATATATTTAAAGAAACGCAAATCCAATTCGTGAATTTAAAAATATATATATTTAAAGATAAGCAAATCCAATTCGTGAATTTAAAAATATATATATTTAAAGATACGCAAATCTAATTCGTGAATTTAAAAACATATATATTTAAAGATACGCAAATCCAATTTGTGAATTTAAAAATATATATATATTTAAAGAAACGCAAATCCAATTCATTTGGTGAAAATAATTATGACTTTACTTGTGAATTTTGCAGTGGGTGCTTGTGAATTGTGTTTACAGATGTACAAATTGTATTTTGTAAATGTATTATTTTCGAGACTGATCTGGCTCCATATAATTAACCTAGTTAAGCCATGAAATGTCACTTTAAGCTAGCTTGAGTACTAGTATCTTGAGAAATATCAAGTCAAATATTATGTACTGTCATCATGGCAAAGATAAAATAAGTGAGTTATAAGAAATTAGTTATTAAAACTATTATATTTTAAACTCTCCATTAAACAAAAGTTGGGAAAAATCTAAAATAATAAAAACTTTATAATTTAATTTAATAATGTAATAATTCTGACTTCAACTGTATATATATGAAAAAAAGAAAAACAAAATTATACATAAATAAAACGTGCAATACTTATAAAAGGCACCTGTGGTCTGATCTCACTTCAACCCAGTATTAAATGCACAACTCTGGAAAATATCTCTTTTCTTTTAAATATGTACAATTTAATGCATGAGCACAGAATCTTTCAGACTGCCCTTTTGAATTAATTTGTTCCCGGACATGTGGAACATCTGTTTCTGTGTCTGCTATTGTTATTTCTGAGTGGCACTTCAGGATGGACCCTTTAGGCAAGTTATTAAATGTCACACTGCAACTCCAGGTGGGCTTCATTTGCATGCAAAGTTTTACGCCTCTGGATTTTTTTCATTTATAGATGCAACAGGGAATTTAAATATGGAATATGAGGATGCATCGGCAAAATATTCACTTAACCACTAGACTTGACCCTCTACTTCTGATTGAGAATTTTACTTTCGTAGACATTCATTTCTACAAATGTTCCTTCTCTATGCAGGCAGTGTTTCGGCTGGTTAACCACAGCAGTCAGTTCATCTTGCTTCACAAAATGCTGTATGTGTATCTGTTAAAAACCATTTAGAAGACACTGCGGAGTAATTTTGCAAGCAAAGTTATAAAAAAAGGTGCTCAAATATGAAAAGTGCTCATCTTTAATTATCATTCAAGCTAAATGGCATTCATTGCATGAAGCTAAATGGTAAAAAATGTAAACAAAATGTAGAGAAAATTAAAACTGACATGGGAAATCAAATATTAATGAACCTTGATATAAATGCAAACCATTTAAATGAATAAAGCAATGCTATAAAGTTAAAATGATTATTAAATAAATAAATAAATAAATAAACAAATAAATAAATAAATAAATAAATAAATAAATAAATATCAAAAGTAAATCCAAGGCACTCGAAAAATGTGGAATGTCCGTGAAACTGCTCCTACACGTTTTGGCAAACACTTTTTCCACATTTTTCGAGTGCCTTGGATTTACTTTTGCTGTTTATTCTGATGAATCCCTTACCCAAAGAGCACCGACACATTAATTAAGCTACTCCTGAGCACTTTTTGCTTGATTTTGAATAAAATAAATACACTTTTAATACAATATTTTAAATGACAAAGTTTACTCTCTTCATGCCAACTTGTGGTCAATGCTAACAATAATGATTTTGTTATTTATTTAAATTCCTATGTATAGCTGTGAGCTTTACAAAATTCAGTATGGTTAGTTTTGATGACATGCGTGCTTTAATAAATAATCTGATCCAGCGATGTGACACACACATTGCGATAATGATATATTGTTTAACCCTAAACCTTACCATTCACTCCATTCAGGCTCCAAACTAGCAAAGTGAGCTAACACAATCAATATGGCTAGTTTTGATTTTATATGTACTTTAATAAATCATCAAATTGTGCAATGGGACTGTTGCAGATGCACACATATAGATAATATAATGATATTGATATATTGTTCTGCCAGCTTTACCAAACTGTACCATTCATAGCAAAATTGCTCTGGCCCACATAATCAGCTTTTTCTTGGCCCACACACCGAATTGCACAGTGAATTACAGGACATAACTGGACCAAGTCTGGCCTCTAGACAAGGGTCAAACATGGACCATAACTGGGCCAAGTCTCAGCCAAGCTAATAATGTTGACAGCTAGCTCTGTGCAACTCTCACGTGGATGCCCTCTCACCTGAGACGTTAAACCGAGGTCCTGACTCTCTGTGGTTGTTAAAAAATCTCAGGATGTCCTTTGAAAAGGATTAGGGGTTTAAAAAACCTCCTAATCATCTCCATATTATAATTGGCTTTATCACTCTGTCTCCTCTCCACCAATCAGCTGGTGTGTGGTGTGCGGTCTTGAACAATATGGCTGCCGTCGCGTCATCCAGGTGGATGCTGCACACTAGTGGTGGAAGAGGAAATTTCCTCAAAAAATTTGTAAAGCGCGTTGAGTGTTCAGAAAAGTGCTATTTAAATGTAAGGAATTATTATTATTATTATTATTATTATTATTATTATTATAACTAACAACTAGGCCAGAAATGGCCCATGTTTGGCCATTGTCTGGAGCCCAGACTTGGGGCTTTATTTTGCGGTCTAGGTGCAAAGTCTAAAGCGCAGAGCGCAAAAGCATTAAGGGTGTGTCCGAATACACTTTTGCTATTTTGAGGACGGGAAAATCCGCTCTGTGCCCTGGCATATGGTCTGACAGGGTTGTGCTTATTATCTTAATGAGTTATGGGTGTGTTTTGAGCATAAACCAATCAGAGTCTCATCTCCCATTCCCTTTTAGAGTCAGCTGCGTTTTTGACATAGCATATGGATAAACTGAATACTTCAAAACAGGTAAGAAAAGGTTAAAAAGTTAAACAGAGCATCTGCAGTGCAAGGATAGCCTCCTCCATTCGGCCTTCACTTTCACTTTCTCTCTTTCATGGATAAGGAAACGGTGTTGTTCGCTCTCCACTGAAGACATGCATTAGCCTATTCACAATTAATTTAGTTTGTCAAGCACAAAGATTTGTTTCAAAACTCTTTCGAAATTCAGTTCGAATTTACAGCAATTGAATAAATGAACAATAATAACAAAGTGTGGTCAAAAATGGAGTTATATCCAAAGACACGTCCTGTTCTTATGCTCCATATGGCCCAAAACCTGACTGGTGGACAAATCTAAGCTTGTTTTTAATAAAACAAATATAAATATGCAGATAATAAATAATACCAATAATAATAACAACATTATACAAAAGCAAATTGTCATGAATGAACTGAAAAAAGCTCCTGAGGTGAAGAAGGCATGAAGGCAGTGGTTTTTATATGTATATAGAAAATAATTATTTTTGTAACATTTTAATCTTTTAATTCTTTTTTTATTTGTAAAGATATTTGCGTATTTCTGTACATCCTGTGTGTTTTAAGCAATGTGTAAGCGAGGCGCACAACTGATGCGCTCTGCGCTAGAATTTAGACCTGCTCTCAGCTGGTCTATTGAACTATTTTAGTTCCTCAAAATAGCAATGTGCCAACAATGTGCCTTAACACACCTCTGTTCCAGAACAGAACATCTATGAGTCCACAAAGTGGCGCAAATGGATTTTCTATTTAAACAACGTGGTAGAAAATGGGTAAATTAGGGCTGCGTTGGTTGCGTTGGTCTGAAACTAGCAACACGTTGTGGAAACGTCTTGCGCCTTATTGAACCGGGTGTATGATAGGGCCTTTAGTGTGTCACGACTGCAATAAAATTGATAAACCCATAAGCAAAGTACATTAATAATGGTAATGGTTAATAATAATATTGTAATTTGTAAAATGATAATTTAGTTAATAATATATATATATATATATATATATATATATATATATATAATATATATATATAATGTAGTTTAAATTCAGACGAGTCTTTGCTGAAGTCCTGTGTTCTCCAGCCTCCAGCGCCTAGACTGCAGCTCTGCACAAGACGTTTGGCCATAGGAGAAATGGTCGTGCCCAACTGAGCCTGGTTTCTCTTGAGGTTTTTTTGTTTTCCCTTCACTTTCGCCCATTTGTGAAGTTTTTTTTTTCCTCGCCGCTGCCGCCACTGGCTTGTAGAGCTGTTCATTGATGGATTACTCTTCAGTGTTTGAACTCTTAATAGTGAATATTAAAACACACTGAACTGAACTGATCTTAAACTCTGAAAACTGAACTGACAATTCACTTTCAATTCACTAGAATCTTCTATGTGAAGCTGCTTTGACAATCTACATTGTAAAAGCGCTATACAAATCAAAATCAATGGTGATTGAATCCTGCGATGTTCCACACATTGCAATATCAATGCTCAACTGATATATTTTTCAGCCCTAAACTGCACCATTCACTCCATCCAGGCTCCGAGCACCCTGTGTGAAGCAACAGTCCTGTTCATGTCCTCCAGGAGAATCCCTTGAATCCCATGAGCCACCCCGTGCGGCATCACCGGAAAACATCGCTCTTTCCTCCCGCTGGTCACCCCGCGGCTCCCATCCGACACTTTATTAGGAGGCGGCAGAACGAAGTGCGTGTGTCGCATCTCTAATGCCACAGTTCTGCAGAACCCGCAAGCCACAGCGGCCTGAAAACCCCTGCGAAAATTCTCATTGAAAAAGCCGTAGATGATGGGATTGACGCCGCTGTTGAAGAACGCCAGCCAGTGCGCTACAGGGAACAGATAGCTGCTCAGAAAATCAATCTGCTGGCGGTCCAGATCCTGATAATCCGTGAGGAGCATCAGAGTCCAGAGCGGGAGCCAGGACACCATAAAGAGCACCGCCACCATTATCAGCATCTTTATGACCTTCATCCTCCGTCTGGAGCGTAAACGGTTCTCCTGGAGGTTTCTGGAGAGTTTGGCTGCGATGCAACCGTACATGATGCTGATGAGGCCGAGTGGTGCCAGGTAAACGTGGACGAAGATGACAGTGGTGTAGACGCGCCGCATGTCTGCTCTGGGCCAGTCCTCGAAGCACACAAACAGGGGGTAGATTTGGTCGTTTTGCACCATGTACATGTCGTCCAGGTGGATGACAGTGAGAGTGGCGGCAGACGGGAAGATGATTGCGAAGGCCAGCAGCCAGATGAAGATGATGGCGACGAGCGCCGTGACTGGACGCAGGCGGTGGTGAAAGGGGTAGACAATCCCAGTGAATCTGTGGACGAGAAGAAGAGCGATTCAGTACTAGGGTTGGGTACCGAAACCCAGTGCCATTATAGCACCAGTACCTTTGTAACCAGTATGTACCGGACCAAATCAGCATATGAATTTCAGTGCCTAATTTCGGTGTCACTGGTGCTGCGGCAAGGACGTAAGAAGAAGGGGTGTATCAAAGGCACACAAAGGTACGCGTTGTCACACCATCTCTAAACATTTAATTATTTGTAGCTTTAGGTGTTTCTAAGACAAAATCTGTCAGTGTTGTTTTCATTCTCATCTTCAGCGTTTTACATTTTGGCGGTTGTAGCTCCTGTCATCTGAAGACAAGAGGCGTAGACTGAGGGATTGACAGCTGATTTTAGCCAATCCATTTATGTTCAGTTCTTAGAGTAGTGGACCAATAAGAAGAGCGCGAAGGCGGGACAAGCGTTGCGGGCTTTGTTTACTGCTTCAAGTTGACATGACAACAGTTTTAAACTGTTCCTGAGCGCTGCGTTTCAAGTACAAAGATGCATTCTGCCTTAATGTATCCTAAATACTTTATGAATTCATCAGTAATATCTTTAAAAAAATCTGAAAATATTAGCTTTTACTTGTAATACTGAAAAATATTTATTATAATCACTGAAAGTTACACCATTTTTAAATCACTCTCGTGACCCCTTAAAATTATTCTGCGACCTCTGCAGGGGTCGCGACCCCCAGTCTGAGAACCACTGCCTTACAGGAGCAGAGACACCTGCGAGGTTTTTCTTTCCATTCAACGTGCGGTATCAAATTCCATTAAAAGAGCACTCTTTCACCAGTCCTTACTTAATGCTCGCATCAAATACCTCAGTTTGTCATGGGGGCATGAATGAAATGTTCCTCAATGAAAGTGAAACTGTAGTTAAAGTCGAAAAATTTTAAATGAAACACCTGAAATTACATGAAACTCTGGAGAAAAGCCAGAGAAAGAGTGTAGTGACGCAATGACGTTAATCGATCTATGTACTATAACATGTAAGATGGGATCATAAAAGAAAACATTCAAAAAGTAACTCATGTAAACACCTTAATCTTATTATTGTCTTATTCAGATTAAAGCAAATCATTAGATTACTGATACCCACGTAAACACAGTCACAAGCCCCAACCCAAGAAAAAAGGAGTTCAGTATGCTGATGACAGCCTTTCCACAGGTTAGCAGTAAGCTAATGTAATTTCATAATGCAAATCTTAAATTCATGCTAACCAACAAATGATCAAAATAAATATATTACTGTAATTCAAATATGTAAAATATGAATTGATGTTAACTTTAAACTTTAATTATATTGTTTTATTAAAAATATTTTTTTAAAACATTTTGTAAAATAAAATATTTTTCTAGAGTCATTCACCATAATTTTCTGGCTCAAAAGTATCAGTTCAGACACCGTTTTGGCACCGGTATCGTTTTAAAAGTATCGATTTAGCACCGGTATCGAAATAACCCCAAACGATATCCAACCCTATTCAGTACTCAAAAAATAAATCATGTGTGTGTACAGGGGGTACAGGAGGGGACTGAGAACACAGCTCTGTGGAGCGCCAGTGTTAAAGGTGCTGTATGTAAGTTTTTGACTCTTCTAAAGCATAAAAATACCATAATATGTTTGCAGACATTTAAGAAACATGCTAAGTAAGCTTGCTTATCTGAAAAACAATGCTGAAGTCAGATTTTCTGCTTTGAAAATGTGAGTAACATGCCAGAACAGCTGTCTTTGTTTTGGTTCTTTGCTCCCGCCCACTTCCACTTTAACCAATTATATTTCAGCACCCTATGTTGCCTTGTTGGAAAACAGAGGATTTCATTCATTCATTCAAGAAGGCTCTGAAAGCATGCGTCGGTGACCAAAATGCAACCTCCGGTGGATATTCAGAGTTCCACAGCAGGTTATTAATTAGCAAATAATATAAATATTGCAAACGTAAACATTAGGTGAGCTAGTTAGATTGTAATCCTGTGTACTAACAACATGCTACATGACGAGATTTGCATTGATGAGCAATTTGGCTATTTGCACCAGACGAAACACGACGGATAATTTAAATGCAGGCATTCAGAAGCACAGAATAGTGCACTCACTGCACTCTAACTAAATAGTAAGGTTTATAATCTAGTTAATACATATTAAACCTCTTTAACATTATTAAATGTAGATGCTGAATCACTGATATGTGTTGACTTGCACTGAATAACAGTTCTAAAGTAAAATTTTAATTGGTTTATTTTATTTTTAAGATCTGAGCTGAACTATCTGCTGCTGCTTTCAGTATTATGGCTATAAATGTCACGTAAAATGGCATTCAGACTCACATTATTAGCATTTAACACTGAATTAAGCACATGAGGTGTACCTGAGGTGATCATTGTCATTTATCCTGTTGTTCTGCTGCAAGAAGTCGTTTTCAATAAAATCTATTTGATATGTTGGTTAGAATAAAAACTCTTTTTAATATGAAAAATATTCCTTCAATTGCGTGCCGTCAGACTCGCTCCTGTTGGTCCTCAATCTACCTCCCGTTTGTTTTGATCCAGGAATGCAATACCTAGTTTAACCACTGGGTGTCAAACTTACATACTGCACCTTTGAGGAACAGTGTGGATGAGGTGATGTTATTCATTCAGACTATTTGGCGTCTGCTTGACAGGAAGTTCAAGATCCAAATAAGTTCAATTAACTGACATGCAGATTTTTAAAGAGGGCGGAACAACAAATGCCTGTGCATCAGCATAGCAGCAGATTCAAAACAGGACTGGTGTTATCTGTGTGAAAAACTGAAGTGTCTCAGAATGTGTGAGTCTATGGAAACTGAGCAGTGTTCATGCGTGCATCTAAACTCCACATTTATAATCCTCTCAGTCGCTGATATTATCTTCAGCATGCCAAAACTCTAATAGCGGACGGCTGCTTCTCACTCAGGACTGTTTATGCTAACGAGGGAGAGATTGTCACTAGTGGGCGGGGCTTCCCCCTCTGATGACACGTACAAAGGGAGAATGTCAATCAAAGTGTTTCTGCAGACTGATTTTATCAAGTGTGATTATAAAAACAGAATTAATTATATTTAATCATTAGAGGCTGGCGATATTCACACACTGTTGCCCAACAAACCCCCTTATAAATGTAATTTTTGCATAATAGGTGCCCTTTAAAATGCTGGGTTGTTTTAAAGGTGACATATGTTGAAAATCTGGGTATAGCTGAATGATAAGGGTTCAGTTCATGGAAATGCCATTCCGTGAGCCTCAAACACCATTGTTTCCTCTTTCTCATGTAAATCTGGGTAAAAATCAAGCCAATCAGAACAAAACACAGACTGAGATGATCCAGAGCCAGAGAGAGAGAGAGAGTCATAAATGTTAGATCATCACGATTCATATAGGCTCAAATAGTGCTTTGCAGTTTATTCAAATAATGTTAATATTAACCCAATGGTTGAGTTAAACATATTTGGTGCTTTGTTGGGTTATTTTTAACCTTTATTGGTTTATTTATTAATAACTCAACCAGTTGAGTTCAATATTTGGTGCTTCTTTGGGTTATTTTTAACCTTTATTGGTTTATTTTTCAATAACTCAACCAGTTGAGTTAAGTATTTGGTGCTTTGTTGGGTTATTTTTGAACCTTTATTGGTTTATTTATTAATAACTCAACCAGTTGAGTTAAATATTTGGTGCTTCATTGGGTTATTTTTAACCTTTATTGGTTTATTTATTAATAACTCAACCAGTTGAGTTAAATATTTGGTGCTTCGTTGGGTTATTTTTAACCTTTATTGGTTTATTTATTAATAACTCAACCAGTTGAGTTCAATATTTGGTGCTTTGTTGGGTTATTTTTAACCTTTATTGGTTTATTTATTAATAACTCAACCAGTTGAGTTCAATATTTGGTGCTTCTTTGGGTTATTTTTAACCTTTATTGGTTTATTTTTCAATAACTCAACCAGTTGAGTTAAGTATTTGGTGCTTTGTTGGGTTATTTTTGAACCTTTATTGGTTTATTTATTAATAACTCAACCAGTTGAGTTAAATATTTGGTGCTTCATTGGGTTATTTTTAACCTTTATTGGTTTATTTATTAATAACTCAACCAGTTGAGTTAAATATTTGGTGCTTCGTTAGGTTATTTTTAACCTTTATTGGTTTATTTATTAATAACTCAACCAGTTGAGTTAAATATTTGGTGCTTCGTTGGGTTATTTTTAACCTTTATTGGTTTATTTATTAATAACTCAACCAGTTGAGTTAAATATTTGGTGCTTTGTTGGGTTATTTTTAACCTTCATTAGTTTATTTATTAATAACTAAACCAGTTGAGTTAAGTATTTGGTGCTTTGTTGGGTTATTTTTAACCTTTATTTGTTTATTTATTAATAACTAAACCAGTTGAGTTAAGTATTTGGTGCTTTGTTGGGTTATTTTTAACCTTTATTGGTTTATTTATTAATAACTCAACCAGTTGAGTTAAATATTTGGTGCTTTGTTGGGTTGTTTTGAACCTTTATTGGTTTATTTATTAATAACTCAACCAGTTGAGTTAAATATTTGGTGCTTCGTTAGGTTATTTTTAACCTTTATTGGTTTATTTATTAATAACTCAACCAGTTGAGTTAAATATTTGGTGCTTCGTTGGGTTATTTTTAACCTTTATTGGTTTATTTATTAATAACTCAACCAGTTGAGTTAAATATTTGGTGCTTCGTTGGGTTATTTTTAACCTTTATTGTTTTATTTATTAATAACTCAACCAGTTGAGTTAAATATTTGGTGCTTCGTTGGGTTATTTTTAACATTTATTAGTTTATTTGTTAATAACTCAACCAGTTGAGTTAAATATTTGGTGCTTCGTTGGGTTATTTTTAACCGTATTAGTTTATTTATTGATAACTCAACCAGTTGAGTTAAGTATTTGGTGCTTTGTTGGGTTATTTTTAACCTTTATTGGTTTATTTATTAATAACTCAACCAGTTGAGTTAAATATTTGGTGCTTTGTTGGGTTGTTTTGAACCTTTATTGGTTTATTTATTAATAACTCAACCAGTTGAGTTAAATATTTGGTGCTTTGTTGGGTTGTTTTGAACCTTTATTAGTTTATTTATTAATAACTCAACCAGTTGAGTTAAATATTTGGTGCTTTGTTGGGTTGTTTTGAACCTTTATTGGTTTATTTATTAATAACTCAACCAGTTGAGTTAAATATTTGGTGCTTTGTTGGGTTATTTTTAACCTTCATTAGTTTATTTATTAATAACTAAACCAGTTGAGTTAAGTATTTGGTGCTTTGTTGGGTTATTTTTAACCTTTATTTGTTTATTTATTAATAACTCAACCAGTTGAGTTAAATATTTGGTGCTTTGTTGGGTTGTTTTGAACCTTTATTGGTTTATTTATTAATAACTTAACCAGTTGAGTTAAATATTTGGTGCTTCGTTGGGTTATTTTTAACCTTTATTGTTTTATTTATTAATAACTCAACCAGTTGAGTTAAATATTTGGTGCTTCGTTGGGTTATTTTTAACATTTATTAGTTTATTTGTTAATAACTCAACCAGTTGAGTTAAATATTTGGTGCTTCGTTGGGTTATTTTTAACCGTATTAGTTTATTTATTGATAACTCAACCAGTTGAGTTAAGTATTTGGTGCTTTGTTGGGTTATTTTTAACCTTTATTGGTTTATTTATTAATAACTCAACCAGTTGAGTTAAATATTTGGTGCTTTGTTGGGTTGTTTTGAACCTTTTTTGGTTTATTTATTAATAACTCAACCAGTTGAGTTAAATATTTGGTGCTTTGTTGGGTTGTTTTGAACCTTTATTAGTTTATTTATTAATAACTCAACCAGTTGAGTTAAATATTTGGTGCTTTGTTGGGTTGTTTTGAACCTTTATTGGTTTATTTATTAATAACTCAACCAGTTGAGTTAAATATTTGGTGCTTTGTTGGGTTGTTTTGAACCTTTTTTGGTTTATTTATTAATAACTCAACCAGTTGAGTTAAATATTTGGTGCTTTGTTGGGTTGTTTTGAACCTTTATTAGTTTATTTATTAATAACTCAACCAGTTGAGTTAAATATTTGGTGCTTTGTTGGGTTGTTTTGAACCTTTATTGGTTTATTTATTAATAACTCAACCAGTTGAGTTAAATATTTGGTGCTTTGTTGGCAAGGCAAGTTTATTTATATAGCACATTTCATACACAGTGACAATTCAAAGTGCTTTACATAAACAGGAATAAAAGAAAAAAGTATAAGAGAAATAAAAACAAATAATAAGAATAGTAAAAAAATAAGCATAAGAGCAGATAAAATGTGTTATAAAAGAATGGAAAAGAAGAGAAAAACATAATAGTGCAATCTGTCAGACGTAGCACAGTGCTCATTCAGTAAAGGCACAGCTAAACAGATGTGTTTTCAGTCTTGATTTGAATGTGCCTAATATTGGAGCACATCTGATCATTTCTGGAAGCTGATTCCAGCAGTGAGGGGTGTAGTAGCTGAAAGCTGATTCACTCTGCTTTGACTGAACTCTTGGAATTTCTAGTTTATTTGATCCTAAAGATCTGAGTGATCTGTTAGGTTTGTATTCAGTGAGCATATCTGTAATGTATTGAGGTCCTAGGCCATTTAGTGATTTATAGACCAGTAATAATACTTTAAAATCTATTCTGAATGTAACTGGGAGCCAGTGTAAAGACCTGAGGACAGGTGTGATGTGCTCTGATTTCCTGGTTCTGGTCAGAATTCTGGCCGCAGCGGGTTATTTTTAAACTTTATTTGGTTATTTATTTAAGAACTTAACCAGTTGGGTTAATATTTGTATTTCAACAGTAAACTGATTCAGCTGACACAAAACAGCTGTAGTAATATGAGTGCATAATGTTGTTTTTGTGTTATAAAGGTTATTTAAGCTATAACACAATAAAATTGTTATTTTTATTATTAAATTACCTCTCCATGTTGTGTTTTTTATATCCGTTTCACCAACCAGGACCATCTTTTAGAAGCGTTTGGATGTGCTTAAAATATATTGTTCTTTGTGAACACTGAAGCCATTTCTGCAGCTGCTGGAGAGTCTCTACAGCAAACAGAGCTCCATATTCTGCTCCATCAACACATGATATTCGGCTTGTACAGTTTATAACTGTCTACTTTGTTCTGTTTCTTCATTGTTTGTGATTCTTAATTAATTTTAACTAAAGTGTCTGGAACTAAAATGTAATGGAAATAACGCATTTTCAGTATTTTTGAAGAATGTGATTTGTTTACACAGCTATGATTATAAAATTAATAGTAGCAATAGTAATACCAGAATGGAAAAAAATAACATTTAATTAAAATAACCCAATGCATTGGATTGAATTATATAACCCATGCATTGGGTTAAAATAACCCATAGTTGGGAAGGTGCTATAATAACCTATAGTTGGGTTATATATTGGGGTATTTTTAACCCAACTATTTTAACTGAGTATTTGTAATATGCAAAGAAGGCGTCATGGTGGCGCAGTGGGTAGCACAGTTGCCTCACAGCAAGAAGGTCGCTGGTTCGAGTCCCAGCTGGGTCAGCTGGCATTTCTGTATGGAGTTTGCATGTTCTCCCCATGTTGGCGTGGGTTTCCTCCGGTTTCCCCCAGAGTCCAAACACATGTGCTATAGGGGAACTGAATAAAATAAATTGGCCATAGTGTATGTGTGTGAATGCAAGAATGTATGGGTGTTTCCCAGTGTTCGGTTGTGGCTGAAAGGACATCCACTGCGTAAAAATATATGCTGGAATAGTTGGTGGTTCATTCCGCTGTGGCAACCCATGATTAATAAAGGGACTATGCTGAAAAGAAAACTAATGAATGAATGTGCAAAGAAATACTGGTGTTCAGCTAGGTTGTCTGTACCCACTAGGGGGCCTCAGCAAACTTCCAAAGGGTCCTCAAGTTTACTTAAATATGTTTAAAATAAGATCAAACTATCTCTTCAAATTGAGAAAGGACACAGAACAAACATTTTTGGGAAAAAAAAGAAAAATCTGGATATTCAATAATAAAAAAAATCCAATAATAATAATAATAATAATAATAATAATAATAATAATAATAATAATAATAAAGACATTTTGTTGGAAATATTTGTATGCTTTACATGTTTGTTTCTATGTTTAGTTATATGACTCCTATATTCATTTATAGTGCTTTATTTTCCCATTGACATTTAAAATCTCTTGTTCAAATACACTATGAACAGCAGCTACGCTAATTATTTTCTTCGTTCTCTATTCCCACTGGGGATCCTCATCCCGAGACCTCGAGAAATTATGCAGCAGCATTGATGGGATCCAAGACCTGGGAAGAGATGATGCCAACCATCGAGGACTTCCAGGACAACACATAATACACTTCATTAAACATGTACACAAAGACATCACAGATATTCTATAAAATTGCAGGTTAATGATGTCTGTATATAATACCTTATATTTGATTATGACTTTAACCTGATTTGATTGTCATGCAATATTGTGCACATTTTGTAAAGCTGCTTTGAAATGATAATTCAAGAGTTCACACTTAGCTGGTAATCAATAAAGCGTATTTGGCATGCTGTCCCGGGAGAGAGCCCTGAGCTCGTAATTTCCTCGAGCCCGGGGCTCCCTCCCGTTAGAAGGGCGAGAGGGGAGTTCGAGCTCAGGTAGGTCTCGAGACTCCCCTGCTTGTCGCCGCGTGAGAAGTGTAAACTAGGGTTGTTTTCGGTGATAATTTGGTTTAATCTATTGCTATGGTATATGTTTTTGGACGGTGGGAGGAAACCGGGGGACCCGGGGGAAACCCACGCGAACACGGGAGAACATGTAAACTCCGCACAGAAACACCAACCAGCCTGATAGGAGGTTGGACCAGCGGTGTTCTTGCTGTGAGGCAACAGTGCTAGCCACTGGGCCACCGTGTCGCCCTATCGGAAAAAAGAGGGAGGAAGTAGGGGTGGAAGGAGGGGGAAGCTTCAAGACGAAGATAACTGGAGTGAAAAACTCTGGTTATTTATAATGCTTCCGTAATTATCTGATGGGTCACATTACAGAGCTAATGAGGAGCCAGCCGTGTTGATCATAAGCACGTGATCCTCTCGAAATTAGTTCATAAATAAACCACACTTATTGTAAAAAGCGCTATACAAATTGAACTGAATAAAATTAAGCATAAAAAAAACATGTAATTTCTAAGACCCTCATGTAAATTATTAAAATATGAAATCTCCATGGGCATTTTTATGGTTATATTGTATATACAATTAGAATCTTTAATCTGGAGGCAGTTAATTTAGTCTGGGGTTATAAATGTTCAGAAACACCAGACCTCACATGTTTAATTTGCTATTTATTTCTGACCTTGTCTAAATTCCTCAAATATTATTTTTGTTACTATGTTTATATGGATTTATTCAAAACAGGCACTTAGCTTCTTATGCTGATGATACACAATGCACCTTTTTAGGCAATGTTGCTGGGCAATTTTGCAGAGAGACGTTGCTTTGCTATTTTTCTATTAAGAATGGGCAACAATATTGCATTTGTAACCCATTGCCTTAATTAGTAACCCAGTGTCTCACCTGGTTTCCCATTTATGGCATCATTTGCCATAGATGCCCAGCAACCTTGCTCAGAAAGTTGCCCTGTGTATCGTCTGCATTACATGACATGTCTATTGGCAATCTAAGATATACATACTTTGGACTTTCAATTTGATTTCGAACATGTAAAATAATTAACAACTCGTTCATTTTCCTTCAGCTTAGTCCCTTTATTAATCAGGAGTCACCACAGCAGAATGAACCGCCAACTATTCCAGCATATGTTTTACACAGGGAATGTTCTTCCAGCCACAACCCAGTACTGGGAAGCATCCATACACACTCATTCACACAGACACCCATACAGTACGCCCAATTTAGCTTATTCAGTTCACCTATAGCACATGTGGTTGGACTTGTGGGAGAAACCAGAGCACCCGGAGGAAACCCACGCCAACACGGGGAGAACATGCAAACTCCACACAGAAATGCCAGCTGGTCCAGCCGGAAACAGTAGCTGCGTCTTAAATGGCACACTTATACACTATGCAGTCATGCACTATGTACTTACACACTCAACAGCCTAGTATACGTATGTAGTGTCGTCCCAAATGGAGCACTAATGTGTTTTAACTAAGTGTAAATTCAAATCGTTTCCC
Source organism: Danio aesculapii (assembly GCF_903798145.1). NCBI lineage: Eukaryota > Metazoa > Chordata > Actinopteri > Cypriniformes > Danionidae > Danio > Danio aesculapii. The sequence goes on from NC_079444.1 coordinate 40,832,656, forward strand.
TTTGACGGTTGCCAAATCAGTTAAATAAATGAACAAAGTACCAAATAATACCTGCCATGAGTATAACCGCATTCACCATCGGGAGGCGCTATAATCACTGTCGTCGGAGAATTTTGCATTCACAATACAAAATAAATAAAGTTATCCAACATGTGCGCCCGATAGCTCCGCCCCTTCCGCTACCTGTGGTCGTTGAGTGCGTGAAGTGTCCATCATTGCACACATCATTTTAGCAATTGAATGAGTGCATCATCCGGGTAATTAAAGTGCACTTCTTATTTTTAGAGTTTTCAGTGTGAACGTGTAGCAGACTTCAAATGGACTTCCCTCTCAAACACGGTCACACACACAGATGAGGTGGAGAAACACTGATTTATTCTCTTAACAAAACAGTGAGGCACAGTCAGTATAGTTTAACACCGGAAACTCTCTCAATCCTCTGCTTCACCATCTGCGTGCACCACGCGACTGAGCGCGGGCACACAGAGAAAAATGTTTTTTCCTATTTTAAACATTTAAATGCCAATAAAAATAAAATTACATAATATAAATAAAATATATAACATTAAATAACTTAACTTCTCCAAAGTTTACATATGAGCTTCACATTTAACTTGTATTTAATTGTAAATTGCATTAATTTTTGATCACTGATGAAATAAAACCCTTTTTGTTTGCATTAATTGAATTATTAGTTGAAAATCTGCCACGACACAATTAAATGACACTATTACTGTAATTTAAACTGATTTACATATTTGAATCCTTAAAATAACAAGCCAATAACCAAATCAACATACCTTAACAAAACAGTGAGGCACAGTCAGTATAGTTTAACACCGGAAACTCTCTCAATCCTCTGCTTCACCATCTGCGTGCACCACGCGACTGAGCGCGGGCACACAGAGGGAAGCTTGAACATTCACCCGGTGTCACACTATTTACAGCCCCACCTACAACAAACATAGGAACTCTTGAAGTGAATAAAACAAAACATTAGATGCAAGTTTTGCTGAAGTTAACTAGTACTTGCATATAAAAATAAATAAATAAATCTCTCAAATGAATCGGCCACATACGCACTCCTTACACTATTTATACTACAAAATGGCGTAGAATAGTGCATACGTATGCGATTTGGGACGCAGCTAGTGACCTTCTTACTGTGAGGCGACACCCTCTTGGCTTCTCACTTTATACGGAGTTACCTATTCAAAACACAGACATACTGCCTCTTACATGACATGCCTATTGGCAATCTGAGATATACGTTCTTTAGACTTTCAACTTTATTTCACACAGGTAAAAATAAATAAATAACTAATAAATGAAAAGCAAAATACATTCACACTGAATATAAAACAAGAGTGACGTTCAAAATATATAGTTGCCAGGAATGAGTGACAGTGGATGTGGCCCTTGTAGCTTTGTAATATTGAATTCAGAGCGCTGACTGTTTGATCAGATGACACACTGTTACGAATCCTCACACATCTTCAAAATCAGCTTCAGAACAACAGCAGGTGCTTGAACCTTACAACAAATCAATGCAAGTCCTAGAAGACAGCCTTTTTTCTCGGTAAACTTTCACAGCGTGGGTGATTTTTAGATGTGTCATCTTTGATGCTGCTTCTTTCGCACCTGATTCTTATGCAAACACCGTAGAACAATGACAGATATTGGCATGACAGACACAAATGTCTAGCCATTACTATGTAAAATTGCAATTAATGAGTGTACAATAGCACTGCTGGATTATTAAAGGGGACATATTATGCTTTTATAAGAGGTTTAAACGCAGTTGTGTGGCAACAGTGTGTGATTTTAGCCAAACTATATAGGTAAACATTAATTAATTCAATTTTTTTTATAATCACACGATAAAAACAGTCTGCAGAAACACTTTGATTGACATTCTCCCTTTGTACGTGCCCATTTCTCCCTAATTAGCATAAATAGCCCTGAGTGAGAAGCAGCCATCTGCCGCCGTTAGAGTTTTCACCTGCTGTAGATAATGGACCCTATCATACACCCGACGCAATAAGGCGCAAGACTAATGTTTAAAAATAATGTTCTAAAAATAATAAAAATAATGTTCCTTAAGGAACAGATTTGTACCTTTGTAAAATTTTTACCTCATTTAGTACAGACAAGACCTCTTATGATACTGCTCTGTACATTTTATGATACAATTGAAATAAAGGTACACAATTGTTCTCATAAAAAGGTACATGTGTTGGACAACTCCTTCCTTATTACAATATCTATGAAAATAAATATGACTGGAAAGGCAAAGTGATTGTACGAATAATTTCCATATTAATACATGAATCATTTAAAAGCATACAGTACACTCTCAGAAATAAAGGTACGCGAGCTGTCACTGGGGTAGTACCTTTTCAAAAGGTATATATTTGTACTTAAAGAGTCCGTATTAGTACCTCAAAAGTATATATTAGTCGCTAAAAATTTTAAAAGGGACACTTTTTTACTTTTTATGATTCTAATATGTACCCTTGAGGTATTAATATGGACCTTTAAGGTACACATTTGTACCTTTTGAAAAGGTACCACCCCAGTGACAGCTTGCGTACCTTTATTTCTGAGAGTGTACGTTTAAAGAAACTCATAAACATTCATTATTAAGGTCTATAAAACAAAACAACTGGTAAAACAAAACTATAGGTATAGTAAACTAAACATTTAAGGCATTTGTAATAAACATATGGTAAGCATTTTCTGATAAATACCGTTTCAGTATTGATATCCGAGCCTTTTGGCATTTGCTTAGCTTTCCACTACGCACATGAGGGGCAAAAGTCCTGCATATGCAAAGTGTTCATGCAGACATTTTAGCATTGTAAAATTAATCAAACATTGTGCAAATCTTGTTACTTTAGCATAATTATATTTCTATTTTAAAATTAAGTGATTACAAAGGTATTGTGTGAAAATCGGAGAAAAAATGTTTTATATTGTACATGGGAGAATGTATTTCTGTAACATTTTTGTGAAAAGTGTTTAGCAAAAAATAGATCTTTCGATATATGTTAAAGTATTTTTTATTCTTTAATGTAAATGTAAAAGGTGCATTTACACAAAAAGAAACTTAAAAAAACAGTTTCAAAATGTATTTGATGTTTAATATTTACTGAAAATAAATCGATGCATTTTGAATAAAGCAAAATGCCTTTAAATAGTTCTTGAAGGAACACGTTTGACACTGTTAAGGTACAAAGTGTCTTGTCACTGTAGTGGCACCTTCATGTATCAGATTTATACCTTTGATGAAGGTACAATATTGTATCTGCATGTTTTAAAAACCAAAGGGACATTTTGGTTTCCCTAGGTACAAATCATGTCCTTACAGGTACAAACTGAAATGGGACAAATTTGTTTCTTTGTCTAAGGTACAGTTCTGTTCCATAAAAAGGTGCTGCCCTAGTGACAAGGGTTTGTACCTTTGTTAGTACAACAGTGTACCATTTTTTCTGAGTGTACTGTATGTAGGTCCAAATGTTTACACATTGCTTAATACCCACATGATGTGCAGCAATACAGAAATAATTTTAAATATAAAAAAATTTAAAGATTAAAAAGTTACAAAAATAATTTTCTACTTAATATAAAAACCACTACCTCCATGCCTTCTTCACCTCACGGCGCTTTATTTATTCATCTTATACTCAGTTTATTCATTACAATCTGCATTTTTATTATAATGTTATTATTATTAGTATTATTTATTATAAGCATTTTTTATTTGTTTGAATAAAAACAAGTTTAGATTTGTCCCCCTGTCGAGTTTTGGAGACGTCTGCATCACCATATGGGGCATGAGAAAAGGTCGTGTGTTTGGATATATCTCAGTTTTTTAACCACACTTTGTTATTATAGCAAATTTTTTCATTCGCTGGAAATTAGAACTGATTTAGAAATAGTTTTGAAACAAATCTTTGATCGACACAAATCTAACACTTTTGACTCTATACACCAACACAATGGATCTCATCTTGAAAGTTGACAGTAACATTCCAAATGCAAATAACACACTTGAAATGCCCTATTATCTGCTCATTGTAATTGGGATAATGAGGAAATAACACACAACTGGCCATGGAACAACTTAGAAGCCAATTGTCCAATTACTTTTGGACCCTTAACAAGTGGGAGGCACATATGCAAACTGTTGTAATTCCTACAACAGTGGCTGGTGATCATAAAAGTTAATGTCAAGCCCTGATCATAATGAATATAAAGAACCTTTTATGCAGGCTTATGACAACTCTCATTAAATATCGTTCGCTCAGTTATGTCATTTTAAATCCATAGACATCTCAAGCAATGTCATCTCTGCATTTAAAATGACATAACTGAGTAAATGACTCTTCATGACACGTGTTCAGAGATAAGAGGTGAGAAGCACTGGTTTTTTAAGGTTTTAAAATGTCAACATATACAGTTAGTTCTGCAAATATTTGGATAAAGACACAATTATAAATTTTTTGGCTCTATACAGCAACACATGGATTTGAAATTAAACGAATAAGATGTGCTTTAACAAATTAAAGTCTGTCAGCTTTAATTTGAGGATATTTACATCCAAATCAGGTGAACTAGTAGATTTCCAACATGACTAGCCACTGGCCATTTTCACTAGCCAGACTTTTGTTGTTGGGAAAATATATTCTATATGCATAAATTTGCTAAAATTACTTATTAGATTTTGTGTAATGTCCACATGCCTCCTCATTCATTTCACTTTTTGTGTGTGTTTGTATTCACTTTTTTTCTGTGTGAGCTTGCTCAATGTGCACGAGCAAATGGGTTCCCGCATTGCAATTAGGTTTTATTTCACATGACTTCTCAGAGCTTAAAATTAAGGATTTACCAAATTTATCTCTGACCTCACCAAAATAAATAAATGATTATTTCTTAGCCACAAATTTTAAATAATGTGTCAAAACAAGCAAAATATAGCTGTATGCATGCACTTTTTAATTCAACAAAACTTTTCTTAAAAAAATAAAGACGTTTAAAGAATTATTGTTATGTAGGCTATATCTAAAATATGCAAAGCAGTCTGTCCTGGCCAAATATACCAGATCAGCAGTTAACTACACATAAATATGTTATTATAAAAAAACGATAATCTAACCACATTAACAAAAACACCCGAAAGCAAAAGAAAGCAGATAAAAAACATACCGTGTGTGATAATGAAAGGATGATCACGTGCACACGGGTAATGTTAGGCCTGTTAATAATCTGTTCATTAATTAAGATGAAAAGCAGTGACCGCTGCTGCTTACAAAAGGATATACATTTTTTTAAATCTTGAGCAATTAAAAGCAGCAGGACTGTGGGTGCACGACCATCGCTTTTTGTCCAGTCTATTTCAGAGATCTCACCAGTTGTGTTTTCTCTAGGTATGGGTTGCTACTCGCAAGTAAATGGGAGCGTGCATCATATCACCTGTGTGTGCGAGTGATCATCCTCTCATTCTGTATTGATCTGCTTTCTTTTGCTTGCGCGAACACAATTCATTTTGTCAGTCATGCTGCTTCTCGATTCTGAGATCACATTTGCATGCATATTGGGCCATCTGTATTGTCAAATCATGTTTTTTTAATACAAATTAAAAATAATTTTTCAACCAGCCAAAGTGGCTAATGGGAGCGGCTGTCTTCCCCGGCATAGCGGAAATCTACTCGCATTTGGAGGGCTGGCGGGTGTTAATGTCAAGCCCTGATCATGATATATGTCACTTTATGATTACCTTGTTGAAAAATCCAGCTTAAACCAGCCTAGGGTGGTTGGCTGGTTTTAGCTGGTTGACCAGCCTGGTTTTAGAGGGGTTTTGGCCACTTCCAGGCTGGTTTCCAGCCATTTCCAGCCTGGTCTTAGCTGGTCAGGCTGGAAAATTACCAGCTAAATCCAGCTAAAACCAGCTTGACCAGCCTGGTTTAAGCTGGACATGGCTGGTTTTTGATGAGCTCCCAGCCTGGCTAAGCTGGTCAAGCTGGTTTTAGCTGGTCATTTTCCAGCTGGAAATGGCTGGAAACCAGCCTGGAAATGGCCAAAACCCCTCTAAAACCAAGCTGGTCGACCAGCTAAAACCAGCCATCCAGCCTAGGCTGGTTTAAGCAGTTTTTTTTCAGCAGGGTATAAAGGTGTCATGATGACAGTCTTGTGAACACCCTCTTCAAGTAAAGAGTTACCAAAGTGTTATCCTTTAAAGGGATAGTTCATCCCAAAAATACTATTTACTCACTATTCACTCACCCTCAGGTGGCTCCAAACCTTTATGTGTTTCTTTCTTCTTCTGAAAACAAAATAAGGTATGAAGAAAGCTGAAAACCTGTAACCATGACTCCCACAGTGCGAAAACAAATACTATAATAGTCAATGTTAGATGTTTCTAACATTTTTCAAAATATCTTCTTTCATGTTCAAAAGAAGAAAGAAACTCCAGCAGGTTTGGAAAGGATGTAAAGGATGAGTAAATGACTGCAGCATTTTCATTTTTAGGTGAACTATGCCTTTAAGAACTGTTCACTGAAGAGTTAATTATTAAGCTATTAATGGTTCCTCTACAGCAAAAACACTCTTAGAGATCCCTTCCGCTTTAGAATGTATTGCCCATTTGCAGAACACTACTATATCAAGCACTCCATCTTATACGCAATGTTTAATTATTATAATTAGTGGTGATTACCTGTCTACTGCTATGGCAACCAGGGTGAAGACAGAAGCAGACACTGACATGCCCTGAACCAGGTTACTCATAGTGCAGGTGATCTGGCTAAAAGGCCAACCTGTGGAGAAATCAAGCCCAAATATAATTGCAGGATAACGATTTGAATGTTGTAAAATTATTTCAGGTCCTGAAAGGTAAAAACTCCAAACTCAGACAAACCAAGATGTGTTATGAGTTTTTATTTTCAGAATCTATCTATCTATCTATCTATCTATCTATCTATCTATCTATCTATCTATCTATCTATCTATCTGTCTGTCTGTCTGTCTGTCTGTCTGTCTGTCTGTCTGTCTGTCTGTCTGTCTGTCTGTCTGTCTGTCTGTCTGTCTGTCTGTCCATCCATCCATCCATCCATCCATCCATCCATCCATCAGATATCGCATACGAACCCTGAGCATGTGCTGTGTACAGGGGTAGTAACGAGCAAACTTAAAAATAAAAAATAATTGAATTAATTAATTAATTTTTAAAAATGTATAAAAATTGTTTTGTATTGCTTTGTTTCTATGTATGTGTTTGTATCTCATATACATAATACTCTATATACACTCACCGGCCACTTTATTAGGTCCAACTGCACTTTAACGCAAATTTCTAATCAGCCAATCACATGGCAGCAACTCAATGCATTTAGACATGTAGACATGGTCAAGACGATCTGCTGCAGTTCAAACTGAGCATCAGAATGGGGAAGAAAGCTGATTTAAGTGACTTTGAATATAGAATGGTTGTTGGTGCCAGACGGGCTCCTGATCTACTGGGGTTTTCACTAACACACCATCTCTAGGGTTTACAGAGAATGGTCTGAAAAAAGAGAAAATATCCAGTGAGCGGCAGTGCTGTGGGCGCAAATGCCTTGTTGATGCCAGAGGATAGAGGAGAATGGCCAGACTAGTTCCAGCTGATAGAAAGCCAACAGTAAGTCAAATAACCACTCGTTACAACCGAGATCTGCAGAAGAGCATCTCTGAACACACAACATGTCCAACCTTGAGGCGGATGAGCTACAGCAGCAGAGGACCACACCGGGTGCCACTCCTGTCAGCTAAGAACAAGAAACTGAGGCTACAATTCACACAGGCTCACCAAAACTGGACAATAGAAGATTGGAAAAATGTTGCCTGGTCTGATGAGTCTCCATTTCTGCTGATGGTAGGATCAGAATTTGGCATCAACAACATGAATGCATGGATCCATCCTGCCTTGTATCAACGATTCAGGCTGGTAGTGGTGGTGTAATGGTGTGGGGGATATTTTCTTGGCACACTTTGGGCCCATTAGTACCAATTGAGCATCGTGTCAACGCCACAGCCTACCTGAGTATTGTTGCTGACCATGTCTATCCCTTTATGACCACAGTGTACCCATCTTCTGATGGCTACTTCCAGCAGGATAACAGACCATGTCATAAAGCACCAATTAGACTGGTTTCTTGAACATGACAATGAGTTCACTGTACTCAAATGGCCTCCACAGTCACCAGAACTCAATCCAATAGAGCACCATTTGGTGTGTGGTGAAACGGGAGATTGGCATCATGGATGTGCAGCTGACAAATCTGCAGCAACTGCAGTGATGCTATCATGTCAATATGGAACAAAATCTCTGAGGAATATTTCCAGTGCCTTGTTGAATCTATGCCATGAAGGATTAAGGCAGCTCTGAAAGCAAAATGGGGTCCAACACGGTACTAGTAAAGTGTACCTAATAAAGTGGCCGGTGAGTGTGTATATAGCACACACACATACATGATGTGGCTTTTAATTTGGATGTGATTAATCACAATTAATCTTTGCCTAGCTCTAAAAAAAAAACAGCTATAATCACAATGTTGATAGTGATGAATATGAAAACGATGCTTATGATGCCAGTAATAAAGATGATATTGATAATTACAGTACTGATGATGACAATAATAAAGCACTGACCTGAGATGAGGCTGTCAATCAGTGTGGTGGGCACGCAGAAAATGCCCACCAGCAGGTCACTGATGGCCAGGTTGAGGATGAAGAGATTAGTGACAGAGCGCATGTTTCTGTTCCTGATGACCACCAGACAGACCAGCCCGTTGCCCACGACACACAGTAGCAGCACCAGCAGGTACGAGAGGATGTAGCTGACCGCCATCCCTGCCGAATGGATGTAATACGGCAACAGCGTGCAGTTTTCCCAACTCAGGTTGACAGCAGAGTAGTTGAGGGTCATTCTGTCCATTTTGGGTCTTGAAAAGGGAAATGATTTGATCAAGCATTGCTCAACGAATGCGAAAATTCGAAATCTGACAATATATGAATGATGACTATCTGATTCATTCCACCACACTACAAAGAAATATTTAATCAATTATTCTTTAGTCAAATATTTGATTTAATAATCGATTTCATTCATTTATTTTCTTTTCGGCTTAGTCCCTTTATTAATCTAGGGTCGCCACAGCGGAATGAACCGCCATCTTATCCAGCATATGTTTTATATCAGATATAATTTATAGCGGATGCCCTTCCAGCTGCAACCCATCACTGGAAAACATCAGTACACACTTATTCACACACATACACTACAGACAATTTATCATACCCTATTGCGCATGAGTTTGGACTGTGGGGGAAACCGGAGCACCCGGAGGAAACCCACGCGAACATGGGGAGAACATGCAAACTCCATACAGAAATGCCAACTGACCCAGCCGAGGCTCGAACCAGCGACCTTTTTGTTGTGAGGCGATCATGCTACCCACTGCGCCACCGTGACACCTTAACAACCGATTTATTAATGAAAATAATTTATTAATTATTTCTTAGTCAAATAGTTTATTTGATAATTGATTTATTGCTGAAAATATTTACTCAATAAGGTTTTAGTCACATAGTTGATTTAATAATAAAAAATATTTAAGCAATTATTCCTTAGTCAAATAGTTCAATTGATAATTGAGTTATTGATGAAAGTATTTAAACAAATATTCTTAAGTCAATAATTGATTCATTGATAAAAATATTTTATCAATTATACCTCAGTCAATTACTGATTCATTGATGAAAACATTTCACCAATTATTTTTAGCCAAATAGTTGATTTATTGATGAAAATCCTTCCTCAATTATTCTTTAGTCACACAATTGATTTACTGATAAAATATTTACTCAATTATTCTTTAGTCACATAGTTGATTTGATAACTGATTTATTGATAAAATATTTAATTAATTATTCTTTAGTCAAATAGTTGACTTATTGATGAAAATATTTACTCAATTATTCTTTAGTCACATAGTTGATTTATTGATAAAACATTTAATCAATTATTCTTTAGTCAAATAGTTGATTTATTGATAAAACATTTACTCAATTATTCTTTAGTCACATAGTAGATTTGATAACTGATTTATTGATAAAACATTTAATCAATTATTCTTTAGTCAAATAGTTGATTTATTGATAAAACATTTACTCAATTATTCTTTAGTCACATAGTAGATTTGATAACTGATTTATTGATAAAACATTTAATCAATTATTCTTTAGTCAAATAGTTGATTTATTGATAAAATATTTACTCAATTATTCTTTAGTCACATAGTAGATTTGATAACTGATTTATTGATAAAACATTTAATCAATTATTCTTTAGTTAAATAGTTGATTTATTGATAAAACATTTAATTAATTATTCTTTAGTCTAATAGTTGACTTATTGATGAAAATATTTACTCAATTATTCTTTAGTCACATAGTTGATTTATTGATAAAACATTTAATCAATTATTCTTTAGACAAATAGTTGACATTTACTCAATTATTCTTTAGTCACATAGTTGATTTATTAATAAAATATTTACTCAATTATTCTTTAGTCACATGTTAGATTTGATAACTGATTTATTGATAAAACATTTAATCTATTATTCTTTAGTTAAATAGTTGATTTATTGATAAAAATATTTAATCAAAATTTTTTTTGTCACATAGTTGATTTGATAATAGATTTAATGATAAAAATATTCAATCAATTATACCTTAGTCAAATAGTTTAATTGATAATCAATTTATTGACGAAAATATTTAATCAAATATTTTATGTCAGTAATTGATTTATTGATGAAAACATTTAATCAGTCATTTTTATTCACATAGTTGATTTATTGATGAAAATATTTGCTCAATTATTCTTTAGTTACATAACTGATTTAATGACAAAAATATTTAATCAATTATTTCTTAGTCAAATAGTTATTGATAAAAAATATTTGATCAAATATTCTTTAGTCAATAATTGATTCATTGGTGAAAACATTTAATCAATAATTTTTTAGTCAAATAGTTGATTGGAAAATCGATTTATTGATAAAAATGCGATGGTGTCAACTGGTGGAATGAGAAGTGAGATTTATATGGATTTAACATTATTTATTAGATTAGGATTTAGTATCAAAACAACACAAATCAATGTCTTATACAGTCATGCATGCAATTGAGGAATATTCACAGCATAATTATTTAATCATTTCAGTAAAATATTTAATCAATTATTCCGTAGTCAAATAAAACTATTTGATTTATTTATGAAAATGTGATGGTTTCCACTAGTGGAATGAGAAGCAGAGATTTATATTAATTTAATATTAATCGATTATATTAATGAATTATTCATCAGTTTAGGATTCAATATCAACACAACACAAATCACGAATCAATGTTTTAAACAGTCATGCATGCAATGGAAAAAATATTCAAAGTATAAACTTTAATCGGATTGGCCCCACTATAATCATTTCAGTAAAATATTTGATCAATTATTCTTTAGTCAAATAATTCAAAACAGTAAGAACAGTTTTGACCTACAGTTGAAGTCAGAATTATTAGCCCCCCTAAATTATTAGCCTCTGTTTATTTTTTTCTCAATTTCTTTTTAATTGAGAAGATTTTCTCAACACATTTCTAAACATAATAGTTTTAATAACTCATTTCTAATAACTGATTTATTTTATCTTTGCCATGATGGCAGTAAATAATATTTGACTAGAAGTTTTTCAAGACACTTCTATACAGCTTAAAGTGACATTGAAAGGCTTAACTAGGTTAACTAGGCAGGTTAGGGTAATTAGGCAAGTTATTGTATAACAATGGTTTGTTCTGTAAACTATAAAAAAAATAATTAGCATAAAGGGGCTGATAATTTTGAAATAACCTTGAAATGGTTCATAAAAATTAAAAACTGCTTTTATTCTATCTGAAATAAAACAAATAAGACTTTCACTAGAGGAATATTATCAGACATACTGTGAAAATTTCCTTGCTCTGTTAAACATCATTTAAAAAATAAGAAAAAATAATCAAAGGAGGGCTAATAATTCTGACTTCCACTGTATATTGATGAAAATGCCATGGTTTCAACAGGTGGAATGAGAAGCAGAGATTTATTTGAATTTACCATTAAATATTCACTAGTTTAGGACTTTATACAGAGCTTTATGCAGCCCTGCAATTCAAAAATAACAAAGCATAAACGTTAATCAGTTTAGCCATTTGTTTCAGTAAAATATCTAATCAATTATTGTTGAGGCAAATCATTCTAGCAGTATGAATTGTAATGAAAATGCCATGTGGTTTTAGCTAGTGGAATGAAGAGTGGAGATTTACATAAATTTTCCATTAATTATTTATTAGTTTAGGATTTAATATCAACACAGCACAAATCACGACTCAATGCTTTATACAACTGTGCATGCAATCCAAAACTACTCAAAGCATACAGTAAACTTTAATCAGATTAGCTAATCCTTTCAGTAAATCGTTTTGCAATTGTTGTTTGAATTATTGTTGAATTATGAAAATACCATGGTTTCAACTGGTGGAATGAGGAGCACTTTTTTTATTATTATTAATTAGCATTAATTATTCATTAGTTTCAAATTCAATATCAACACAACACAAAATCAATGTTTTATATAGTCGTGCGTGCAATCGAGGAATATTCAAAATATAAACTTAGTTGGGATAAGCTCTACTACAGTACATAATCATGTCAGTATTTAAAAAGAGTTGTAAACGAATAACACACTCGGAACAGTCTAGATAACATCACATGAAAGATAGGCTATGTCTAACAGCAGTCAAAAAGAGAATATAAGAGTGCTCACCTGTTGCTTCTGACACGTGAAAAGCGCGTGTAATAAATCCACTCGGATGAGGAGCGCGCTCTGGTGTTCTTGCTTTGGCTGCAATGCGCAACTGTCGCTTTGGCTCCGTATTAAAGCGCAATGAAGTCGAACCGTGCACGCGACCTGATTCCACTAGTGATGCGCCTGTCAGAGCTGAACGTCAACGGAGCGTGACGTAACGTAGCCTAGATAGCCTATTTAATTACTTATCAGATTTGTCACACTATTTAAAATACGCATTATTTGTGTGCATTTATAGCTCGGCTACACTGTAAAATGTCTGTATTTTTATTTTTTTTCACTTATGTAGCTTTTTGATTTGCATTATGAGACCTTGATCTTTCCTTGAAAAACTGGAAATGTTGAAAAGTCTGAAAAAATTGACTTTTATTAACATTTTTAATAGTTTAAAATGAAAATTTGTCTGGGTTGGTTTTGTATATTATTATACAAAAGCCTAGTAATAAGCTGACAGTACAGTACATTTCCTGTACAGACTTATTTCTCTATCCACTCACCGGCCACTTTATTAGGTACACCTGTCCAACTGTTTGTTAAATTTCTAATCAGCCAATCACATGGCAGCTACTCAGTGCATTTAGGCACGTAGACATGGTCAAGACGATCTGCTGCAGTTCAAACCGAGCATCAGAAAAAGGATTTAAGTGACTTTGAACGTGGCATTCTTGTTGGTGCCAGAAGGGCTGGTCTGAGTATTTCAGAAACTGCTGATCTGCTGGGATTTTCACGCACAACCATCACTAGGGTTTACAGAGAATGGTCTGAAAAAGAGAAAATATCCAGTGAGCGGCCGTTCTGTAGGCGCAAATGCCTTGTTGATGCCAGAGGTCAGAGGAGAATGGCCAGACTGGTTCCAGCTAATATAACGCAACAGTAACTCAAATAACCACTCGTTACAACTGATGTCTGCAGAAGAGCATCTCTGAACACACAACACATACAACCTTGAGGCAGATGGGCTACAGCAGCAGAAGACCACACCTGGTGCCACTCCTGTCAGCTAAGAACAGGAAACTGAGGCTACAATTCACACAGGCTCACCAACATTAGACAACAGAAGATTGGAAAAACGTTGCCTGGTCTAATGAGTCTCGATTACTGCTGATGGTAGGGTCAGAATTTGGCATCAACAACATGAAAGCATGGATCCATCCTGCCTTGTATCAATGGTTCAGGCTGGTGGTGATGGTGTAATGGTGTGGGGGATATTTTCCTGGCACACTTTGGGCTTATTAGTACCAGTAAGGTTGGGTTCTGATGTCAACCCATTTTTCATTCACAAACAAAATGCTACGGCCCATGAAATTGGGGTACAACGTCAATCTTATATCATGTTGATGCCCTGTGCCTGCTTGGAAACTTCTTAAATTTTAATAAAAGACACTCTGCTCGAACTGTAGAGTTGAATTTTCAACACTGAAAGTTGACAGAGCGGAGATCAACATCCCATAATGCAATTCACAAACGTTAATAAACAGAAAACACTTGTGAATGTCTAAATAAGGAAACTGTTAATTATCAGGTATATTTTACAGTGTACACTCTCAAAAATAAAAGGTGTTGCTGCAGTCCTTTTTAATAATGTGCTTTTAATAACAGGTTTTATTGGTATGTAACTTTAATAAAAGTTATTTATTGGCATCGACTTTTCCAGGAAGGACCATTAGCATGCATGGAACAAAGAGTTGGGTGGGGGGAAAAGTTATTTAATTAAGTAAAATGTTCTTCTCATTGGAAAAAAAGTGGCTTATTAAAGAATTTGTGCTCAGAATTCGGCCTCAGGGGTTAGCGCTGTCGCCTCACAGCAAGAAGGTCGCTGGTTCGAATTCCGGCTGGGTTAGTTGGAGTTTCTGTATGGAGTTTGCATGTTCTCCCCGTGTTGGTGTGGGTTTCCTCCGGGTGCTCCGGTTTCCCCCACAGTCCAAACACATGCGCTATTGGTGATTTGAATAATCTAAATTGGCCGTAGTGTATGTGTGAATGTGAGAGTGTATGGGTGTTTCCCAATACTGGCTTGCAGCTGGAAGGGCATCCACTGTGTAAAACATATGCTGGAATAGTTTAGAAAACTTTAGTAGAATACTTTAGTAGAAAGGGCATTTCACTGTAATGCCCTTCCTTGGTTCATTCATTCATTTCCTTCTGCTTAGTCTCTTGTTTATCAGGGCTGAATGAACCACCAACTATTCCAGCACATGTTTTACAAAGCGGATGCCCTTCCAGCTGCAACCCAGTACTGGGAAACCCCCATACACTCTCGCATTCACACACACTCATACACTACAGCCATTTTAGTTTATCCAATTGCCCAAAGCACATGGACTCGAACCAGTGAGCTTCTTGTTGTGAGGCAAAAGTGCTAACCACTGAGACAGCATGCAGCCCTCTTTCAAAACAGATCTATGAAACATTGACCAAAATTGTAAAAGTCTGTTTAAAACCTTTTTAAAGCCTGGAAAAACTATTCAAAACACCTTTAGTGTGTATATACAGTTGAAGTCAGAATTATTAGCCCCCCTTTGAGTTTTTTTTCTTTTTTAATATTTCCCAAAGCAAGGTGGCCTTGGTCAACCCATGATTAATTCATCCTCACAAACAGCATGGTTGGGATGAGGCTCCAAGGTGGCAAACACTCGGTCATTTGTAGAGTGGGCGATTGGGCAGCTGAAATGCCGGTGGTGCTGCCTTGATAAGAGCGGAAGGGTGCTGCTTTACCACAAACAAAGTGTTCCTCTAATACATTGGTGTCTCCCACAGACACGGATACTACTCCAGACAGTAAAGTGTCGCCCACAATTGAGGTAATTCTCGCCTGTTCGGTGCACACTTTGACGGTGCGCCGCTGTTCTCCTCTTAACCTGCACCTTTACATGGGACCATTTCTTTTTTAATTCACTCACAGTGCGATGTTCAGACCCCACTGCATTACCGCGTCAGCTAAACTCTCCCACTCTATTTTCTCTTTTGTTATTAATTCTGGAGGACCAACTAGCAAATAACACAGTTTTTCTCCTGTCTAACTCCGATAGGAGCACCTCCAATTTACATTCTGTGAAGTTTCTCTTTTTGCTTGCTTCTGCCATTGCTTTTTCGTTTGGTTTTGCGCTCAGTTTCACGTTAATTCGGATATACAAAGAGAATATGCGTGGGATTCCGCGTAAGTAGTGTTTCATACATCTGAATTTTTTACTGCGTACACACATTTACAGCTTTGTCCGTACGCAATGTTTTAGTATTGATTCAACGCAAGTCTTTGTACATGAGGCCCCAGGACCTTAAGTATGGTGAGAGTGAATGAATAACAGCTTCTAAAATTGTCTGAGAGGCATCCCAGTTTTGCCCAGTAGACCTATCTTGTGTTTTATTCGCTAATTTAAGCTGTTTTTTTAAAAGATAAATATAATTTATTAAACAACATTTTTTGTAATACTTCATATTACCTTCATATTAGCTTATATTATCTGATAAGCTTTTTATATTATTGGACAATGCACAGGATCTTGAGGTTTCATAATGTTTTACACTACATTACTTGAATCTACCAAGCTTAGTTTACAATGTTTACATTGCTCTACTTACATTAAATTTAAAACCCAAATATCAGAAATGACAACAGATTGTTAAGATTTAATTAATGTCAGTTTTAATGTTATGGATTAATGCGCTTACATGACAGATTTCATTCATTCATTTTCCTTCTGCTTTTTCCCTGGTTTATCACAGCGGAATGAACCGCCACTTACCTGACAAATTTATACATTTTTAATTTCAGGTGTTTTATGTTTGGTAAAATAATTTCTAAAAGCATCTTTAGTGATTTTTCAGCTAATTCTTGTCCCAATAAGTGGATTTAGAGGTTTTGACGAAAAAGAAAATCTACCTTGTCTAAAGAATTGTCTAAAGTGGCATTTTTGAAAAACAGTTATTTTATTTACTAGCTAATAACCTTATCATTACCTATTAAATGAAACTTCTGAACCTAATTATAGGAGCCTGATAGAAAATGCTCATTTACAAGAAAAGAGGTCTGATGGATTCAGAAGGTTTTGCATCTGAACTCTTCATTTATTTGAATACTTATTGTATGTAGTTTCAAATGAAATTACTACTC
The DNA here is from genome assembly GCF_903798145.1 of Danio aesculapii. Taxonomy (NCBI): domain Eukaryota; kingdom Metazoa; phylum Chordata; class Actinopteri; order Cypriniformes; family Danionidae; genus Danio; species Danio aesculapii. The sequence continues at coordinate 40,849,708 of NC_079444.1, forward strand.
TAGTCATTATTGCTTTTATTACTACCATTAATAATAATAATTCATTCATTCATTTTCATTTCAGCTTAGTCCCTTTCTTAATCTGGGGTCGCCACAACGGAATGAACCGCCAACTTATCCAGCATATGTTTTACGCAGCGGATTCCCTTCCAGCTGCAACCCATCACTGGGATATAATAATAATAATAATATTAACAACAATAATAATTAATATTAGAGTGATTTCTGAAGGATCATGTGTCACGGATTGGCCAGGCTCTTCCACCAGCATCACGCAACGATCACCTTCACCTGAGTATTAACCACACACAGCTGCACCCAATCACTCCTATTCACTATATAAGCACACACCTCACTTCAGTCAGTGTCCGGTCTCGTTCCCACGAAGCGGACTCATAGCGAGTACCTCCTGGTAGTCACTAGCACATTTATCTAATCTCTTGAACTTACCTGATCTCTGTTTCGTTCCAGTCTGTCCAGTGTTCCCGGTGTCCTGTCTATATTGAGTGTGTCGTCAGTCTGTCTTCCCCGCAAGCCCTCTGGTGTGTGCATTCGGTCTCCCTCAGTGTCTGTCATCCATCCTGCTCCGAAGAAGGAATATCAGCTCAACCATACTACATTCACATCCCCATTGTTATCCTTGTGTGCTCCGCTGCTGTAATAAACATCTTTCATCATATACTCACCTAACTTGTCCGTCTGCTTCCCTAACATCATGTGACTAAACATTGAAGTAATGAAGCTGAATATTCATCATTAAAATCACTGGAATAAATGATTAAATTGAATGATAATAGTGTAATAACGAATAAGATGATTATAGTGTAATAACGTTTCACAATTTTACAATCTGTACTGTATTTTTTATTAAATAAATGCAGCATTGGTGAGCAAGAGAAGCTAATTTTAAACCATTTAAAAAATCCTACTGACCCCAAACTTTTGACCGCTAGTGTATATACAGACAGACACACACAAAGGGTTTTGAATGGAATTTATCCAGGACCATATTCAATTGAGACCCAAATGAAATGAATGTATGTTTCTGATTCTTAAAAATAAGCAACATCATACATTCTCCTTTTTAATTATTGAATACAGCATTTCTTTTTACGAATGATCATAATTTAATGATGTTTTCCACAAGCAAACAGTCATGAATTAATAAAAGTCACCACAAAGTGGCAGTAGAGAAGAAAAATACCCTCATTAAAAGGTCCGTTCTGAGAAAGAGAGAAAAACAAAGAGAGAAAGAGAGAGAATGTAAAACTGTTTTCCAAAAAAGTAACCATGTGCCTCCCTCTCTTTATTCCAGATGAACCCCCGTTTTCATGCAAGACCCAAACACCACCAGACCGAGTCAAATGATTTGCTGAAGTTTTCAAACTAACCCAAGTGCACACACACACATACACGTGTCAGGGCCTGAAACACATCTGCAGCAGTATATTAGAGTTATCTGACTGAGGACTGGAGCTCCAGACTGACAGACTTCATCCAGCCTGGATGGATCAGAGGCTCCAGAGGACATCGTCTCTATTAAAGCTGGATGTCTTGCTGCTGAGGCTGTTTTTGCATTGACTTGTGCAAGGGTTGCAATTACCAAACTGGAATAATGTCCTTGGAGTGGCTTGGAGGCTTGTTTGTGATGCTCATCCTGAGGCTCAGCTCTTGTGCTGGACAGAGCTATGAACGCTGGGAAGCCGGATCCTCATGCTATGGAGGCTTTGACCTCTACTTTGTGCTGGACAAGTGAGTTTTTTCTTTTATTTCCATAAGTTCTAAGAGTGTGTGATGGATGATGGATGATGAAAAGAGATGAACCAGCCAGCACTAAAGGAGCATCATTACAATCTTGCACATAGCATATCATACAGTATGTAACATATAGGGTTTGCATGCATACATATTGATGGAGTGATGCATCTACAGCCTAAAGGACTTTGATATATATAATTTGCCTTTCATTTATAATATGCAGAGCATCTCTAAGGGTCGTCATGTATAAACATGGCAATTTTAAAGAAACCTTGAAAAGATAACTCACTTGCTATTTAAGTACAGCGGAAGGCAAATTTATTAGCGCTCCTGACAGATTTTATTTTTCTAAATATTTTTCAAGAGCAACGACATTTTCACAGTATTTCCTATAATATATATTTTTAATTTATCAATATTTTTAAAGTTCGGCTGAAATAAAAACAGTTTTATTTATTTATTTTAATAATCATTTTTACGATCAATATTATAAGCCCCCCTTAAGAATAAATTCCCCCCTTATTATCTACAGAACAAACCACTGTGTCCAATGACTTGCCTAATTATCCTAATCAACCTTCAGTAGTTAAGACTTTAAGCGGAATACTAGTATATTGGATAATAACTAGTAAAATATTATGTACTGTCATCATGGCAAAGTAAAATAGTGAAACTAGTAGGTTTAACAGTGAGTTAAAAATGTTCACTCTGTAAAACATCACTTAAAAGAATTTAAATACCACAAAACAGGCTAATGATTCAGCCTTCTAGGCTGTAAGGACACTGCCGCTCTCCAATTGCATTGTTAATAGCAATGAGCTGGCATATGGAACCATTTACCATAAAAATAGTGAGTATGAAGACAACAACCAACCTCCGGAAAACAGAAAGAGCTTGGCAAAGACATGAAGAAAATGAAAAAAACAAAACAAGGGATTGATGAAAGAGATAGCAGAGATTCCTGATTATTATCTTGAGTTCCTCATACTGTAGTTGTAATGCTTCATTTATTCTTTGGGTTTTAGTATATTCAGTAATCAAAAGAGAGATTGGAAAGGAAAACCTTGAGGATTGATGCAGATGATATGAAGATGAAGGTGTGTTTGGTGTTTGGGTTTCTCGTCTGCCGAACCTGTTCACCAGCAGGGCCAGATGGACCAGAGCCTCAGCACCGAGATCTGATCTGAGCACAGATGATATGAAGATGAGAAAGAGATCAGGGGGAGGGAGGGACGCACAGTCTATGCCATTGTTTAGTCATTTTGCATTTAAAAGAACATATAAAGCCAATTTTAAAGGAATTCTCAAGTTGCTTTTGGAAATAAGCTCAATTTAGGTGAAACGGTGCCGCAGTGGGTAGCTTGCTGCAACAAGGTTGCTGGTTCGAGCCTCGGCTCGGTCAGTTGGCATTTTTGTGTGGAGTTTGGATGTTCTCTCTGTGTTCGCATGGGTTTCCTCCAAGTGTTATAGGGGAATTGAATAAATTAAATTGGCCATAGTGTATGAGTGTGAATGAGTGTGTATGGATGTTTCCCAGTACTGGGTTGTGGCTGGAAGGGCATCCGCTGTGTAAAACTTGTGCTGGATAAGTTGGTGGTTCATTCCACTGTGAAGACCCCTGATAAATAAAGGGACTAAGCCGAAGGAAAATGAATGAATGATTGAATAAGCTCATTTTATGAGCCATCTTCAAAAAGTTTATGCCATTTAAATACATTCATCTGATCTCCAGGTCTGGGGGGACCACTTTTAGCTTAGCTTAGCATAAATCATTGAATCAGATTAGACCATTAGCCTTTCTCAAAAATTTTTTTTTAAAGAGTTTTGATAATTTTCCTAAACCTTGCCACTTCTGTAGTTACATCGTGAATTAAGACTGATAGAAAATGAAGTTATCTAGCTAGATATGGCTAGGAACTATACTCTCAGTCTGCCGTAATAGTCAGTGAAATGTGTTGCTGTATTACGTAGCGCCTGAAAATAGCAACATTGTCTTATTCTGAAAACGTAGTGCTATATACATTTCTGGAGATCGCAAATTATTCAATTCAATTCACCTTTATTTGTATAGCGCTTATACAATGTAGATTGTGTCAAAGCAGCTTCACATAAAAGGTCACAGTAAATAGGAACAGTGTAGTTAAGTTTGTAGTGTTTAAGTTCAGTTCAGTTTAGCTCAGTTCAGTGTGGTTTAATAATCACTACTGAGAGTCCAAATATTGAAGAGCAAATCCAACGATGCGCAGCTCTACAGATCCTGAACCATGCAAGCCAGTGGCTCAGTTGGGCACGACCATTTTAATTTCTCCGCTGGCCAAACGTCTTGTGCAGAGCTGCAGTCTCAGTGGCGGAGGCTGGAAGCTGGCCTCAGCGAAGACTCGTCTGTCTCTGGAGCGTCATAGGAAACAGTCTCATGTAGCCATTTATGTAGCCAGAGGAACGTATGACTGCAATTCGTCTTTAGAGCGTATACACTACAGGGCGGTATGACACCGTTTCTTTTCATGCTTACCAGCTGACGCTTACCTTCATATGGACGGCTTTTCCGCTGTTACCAGTTTCTTAAGTAGCTCACCATATACATCTGCGGACCTGAGATGCAGAAAGGAGTTGACCATGACGACGGGGTTAGAGTCTGGCAAAGAACGATTCCAGTAAGACAAAAAAACTGAAGCCAAAAAATAAAATAATGAAGTAAATAACAGGGTGAAAATGTGGTAATATCTGAAAACATGGTAAAAACCAGGCTGACGCAAGGGCTGTTCTTCTTCTGGATTGCTTTTGAAAACTGTTGATTGGGTTTGGGGTCAATCTGTGCTTGTGAAAACACTATCGGTTGGGTTTAGGGAAGGAGGAGGGTGGGCCAGTGATCGGTCAGTCAGTCAGTTATTTGGTCGGTCGGTTGGTCAGTCAGTTGGTCAACAGCAGCCTCTGATGGATTTACGCAAAAACAGCAGGCCTGAATGGCACTCATGAGAGAACTCTGATATCTGAAAAAGCGTACAGTACACAGCGGCCTCTGGCGCATTCGTCAAAACATAAACTGCAAAAAAAACAACAACATACCTTCTAGGCCATATTTGGCGCTCTCCAGAAATGTATATAGGGGTACGTTTTCAGAATGAGCCTAGGTTGAAAAATAGTCTCCCGTATCTATATAGGGTATTTATAAAGATTAATTCTCTATCAGTTTTAGTACATATTACTATACAGAAGAATTAAGCTTTAAATTGAAAACTTTTTAGCAAGATGCTATGGGTCTAATCCGATTCAATGATTTATGCTAAGCTAAGATAAAAAGGCTCCAGCCAGACCAGAAATTGGCTGAATGGGTTCAAGAATGGTAAAACTCACCTGTTTAACTCTAGGGGAGTTTTAAATTGAGTCTATTTCCATAAAAAAAAGTGGAGTGTTTCTTTTAAAACACAAAAAATGAATTCAGAGTGCATTAAGCAAATTAAAAATTCATGCATTTCTGTGCATTCTTCTTTAGGGACAGAATAAAAAATGCTTTTATTTTGCGGGACAACAGCCTAGATTATGAACAGTCTTTTCAGTGATGGTTAAAGGTTCTTGTCTGATGAGGTCATAGCAAAGAGTTGGCTCACAATACAAGTTTCATTTTCCTGTTGGAAGCAGATTGCATGAACAGAGCTGATCTGTCTGGCATTGTCAGATTTCCTTCTCGAAATATCACAATCACCCCACTTAAATCCCTGACAAAGCGCACACTGTTATAAACGGAACATTTTGTCAAATGCAAGAGCGGAATTACTATGAATAGCATGTATTTCGGCCATAGGTCTAAATCTGGACAATTTCATAGATAGAAAGAAATGGCTAGCAATATTAAACCTGAGTTTTTGAGCTAGAATGGCTGAATTTCTTTTGGTAAAATACTCCAAACATCATTTTGTGTACAAATGAGATTTTATTCATTACTTTATTACATTTTTGTGGGTTAGTGGGTCAAAAACAATACGTCCCATTTTGGACTTTGCATTAAATTACATTTAAAGTCTGTGAAATTAAAATGTATGTTTACTTTGCTAGTGTGCATTTTTATTCTTTAGGTAAACGATTAGATTGTGGGGAAAAATATATTTTTTTAGATTCTTAACCACATCTAGGGCTGTGCAATTAATCGAAATCTAATTACGATTTGAAATGTTGAAAATAGCTCATCGCAAGAGGCTACGATATGAAATACATATGTATTATACAATCTCCCCCACCTAAAGCAAATGCGTGACTGCCGACTGTGTGTGACAGTCTTACTAGCCAATTGATTGAGCACACTTTCGTTCTGCCCAATCAGAATTGCACAACCGAACTATGCGGAAAGCTCACAATAAGACAAACAAGCAGGAAAGCGCAGACTAGGATGATAGCATAAGCCGCTCCAGAAGCATTAATAGACAAATTCATATAAAAGAAAAACAGTATGTCTGTAATATGGGCATATTTTGGTTTCAAAGTCACAGACAACCAATAAAAACACATAATTTGTAAGAGCTGTCACAGAATTGTTGCCACAGCATGAGGAAATATAACATCCAGCACCAAAAAATGCATAACGGGGGGCTATATGAGGAGTGTCTTGCTAAAAACTAAAGTAAAAGTATTGCTAATGACACTCAATCTAGTAGCTAGCAACAGCAAAGTACAATTTGAGAGTTGTTTGCAGCTGTTACACCATATGAAAAAACATCACAAAGATAACGAATGCCATAAATCCTGTATGCTCTAGAGAAAAATGAGTGTTTAATTTCTGAATATTTATAAACAAATTTGCATACAAGTTAGAGTTAGTTAATATCTTTTCAGTTTCTTTTTAACTAACACTCACTGCATTTTAGCAGTAAGAAGCTTTAGAAACCAACATCCCAGTTGCAAGGACAAACCTGTGGACTATTTTCAAAGACGACTCCAAGAGCTGAGGGCATCACAAGTGCATACAATTTGTTAAATGACAGCAATAAAATATTGTTTACTTGTAAGTCTTGGTGATTTTCTTATGATTTATCTGTCACTACTTGTTAACAAATAAATACAAATTAATTATAATTCCCAAAATTATATTATAGTTCCTAAAAATTTGGGTCGCGGCTTGATGACCATGTATAAATGTGGGTCCCATGGCCAAACCAGTTGAGAACCACTGATCTAGTGTATATATTATACATAAACATTCATTCATTCATTTTCTTTTCGGCTTAGTCCCTTTATTAATCCGGGGTCGCCACAGTGGAATGAACCGCCAACTTATCCAGCACATGTTTAACGCAGCGGATGCCCTTCCAGCTGCAACCCATCTCTGGGAAACATCCATACACACTCATACACTACGGACAATTTTGCCTACCCAATTCACCTGTACCACATGTCTTTGCACTGTGGGGGGAAACCGGAGCACCCGGAGGAAACCCACGCGAATGCAGGGAGAACATGCAAACTCCACACAGAAATGTAACTGACCCAGCCAAGGCCCGAACCAGCGCACTTCTTGCAAGCAAGACTTTCTCTAGAAGATTATAGGAAATACTGTGAAAATGTCCTTGCTCTGTAAAATATCACTTAAATAAATAATTCTAATTTGACAGGAGGGCTAATAATTTTGCCGTCAGCTGCACTTAAATAGCAAGGTAATAAAAAATGTTGACAAAATCAAAATAAAAGTTCCTTTAAAAATGGCCGACCCTTTGAGATGTTCTGCAGAATATAAATAAATGCAAATGAGACATTCCCTTAAGTCCTTTAGGTTGCAGATGCATCACTCCATTAATATGGAAACATGCAAAATCCATATTTAATATATGATTTGCTATATGAGAGATTGTAATGATGCTTTTCTATTGCTGGCTGGTTCATTTCTTTTCTGATTCATATATTCCTCTCTTCATTACACCATAGAGGCGGTTCATTCCGCTGTGGCGACCCCGGATTAATAAAGTGACTAAGCCGAAAAGAAAATGAATGAATGAAGTACACCATAGACACGGTGCACCATGAATTGAGCCAAAAACAACATACTTATTCTGAATATTATTTATTTATACACTGTAAAACCCAACAGTCAAATGAAATGAGTGTAGTTAACTCAAAATGTACTGAAAGTTAATTCTACTCATTTGAAAAGAGTTTTAAACTCGGTGTTTAAGGTAATGAGTTAATTAAATACCTCATTCATTTAAATGGAGTAAGTTCACAGTACTCATATAGATTAGTTTTTTTTTTACTCAAATGGTTTGCTGCAATCGGTTTCCTCAAACGGTTTGAGTTGCCTTCACTTATTGGGTTTTACAGTACTCAGTTGGTTTGAGTTCTCTTCATTTATTGGGTTTTACTGAGCTCAAATTGCTTCATTTACTCAAATGAATTAAGTTCACAGTATTCATTAGTATTAGTTTTTGAACTTAAAAGGTTTGTTTTTCCCAAATGGTTTGAGTTACCTTAACTTATTGGGTTTAACAGTGTATGAACTTTATTTATTTTAATTTAATTTAAGATTATTAAAAACTTGTTGGTGACATGAGTAAAATTCAATTGTTTTAAGTATTATGGCAAGGTTGGGTGTTTATTTTTTTATAAAATGTAGGTTAAGGTTAATTTCATTAACATTAGGTATGTGTCTGCTTTGTGATTCCTAAATAGACACTTTTAATTTGTCATCAGATGATTGTTGTCCTGCTTGACAAGATGTTTTTTTATATATAAATCATTTAAGACACATAGGGCGGAACGGTGGCTCAGCACTGTCACCTCACAGCAAGAAGGTTACTGGTTTGAGTCCTGGCTGGGTCAGTTGGCATTTCTGTGTGGAGTTTGTATGTTCTCCCGTTGCTGGTGTGGGTTTCTTCTGGGTAATCTCTGGGTTTCCCCCACATTCCAAACACGTGTTGTAGGTGAATTGGGTAAACTAAATTGGTCGTAGTGTATGAATGCGAGAGTGTGGATGAGTGTGTATAGGTGTTTCCTAGAACTAGGTTACAGCTGGAAGAGCATTCTTTGTGTAAAACATATGCTGGAATAGTTGACGGTTCATTCCACTGTGGCAACCTTAAATAGAAACTAAGCTGAAGGAAAATGAATGAATGAAATAAGACCACATAAACAGTCTTGTCCGAGTGTCATTTTGGGTCTCTGCTTTCGGTCTCGACGTGACAATTTTAATTTCCAATGTATTAAACCTGATAAAGTACTGAACCACAGATTGGCAAGTGGTTCAGCATTTTGAAAAACATTCAGAAATCTTTCTGTGTCATCTCATTAAAATGAATAGCCAGCTTTTTGGCCCAACAGGAAACCCTTGAGGCCAAGATAGTCAGGATTCCAGCCTCACACTCACCTCCTACTTGTCAAAACATTAGAAAAAATATGGATTTCAAACTGAATGAGTTAGTATTAAACCCATTAATAGTCTTTTGTTTACTGCATTATTCTTCTCTGCATTTCTAGCTTGCTTTCTGAACACGGCATACTGGAAATATATATATATTTTTTGTCGGATAGAAGCATCTGCTAAAATCATAAATGCAAATAAATGTGAATTTAAGATGTCCCATTGTGGCCTGGGTCTCAGACGTCAAAATTCCAGACAAAACCTCAACATATTTCCAAAACATTAAAGGGACAGTTCACCCAAAAATGAAAATTCTTTCTTAATTTACTCATCCTTTACTTGTTTCAAACATGTTTGACTTCCTTTTTGTCCTGTTAAACACAAAATAGTATACACTACCTGGCAAAAGTCCTGTCGCCTATCTAAGTTTGAAAAACAACAAATAATAACTCGACTACTAGTTGATCATTTGGTATCAGAAGTGGCTTATATAAAAGGCAAAGGCCTCTAGATTACACTTATTTTACTAAAATAAAATACGATCATGGCTTGATTTTTAATGATTTCATTAGGACAGTAAGGTCTGACTTTGCTTTGACAAAAGTCTTGTCACTTAACAGAAATAATGTCCAGTATAGAATATGTGGTCATGCTGCAGTGGAAACAGAATGAATATTGTGTCTGACTCCATCATGAGCTTGGAGGACTGCATCCATACATCTCTGCAATGACTCAAATCACTGATTAATAAAGTCATCTGAAATGGCAAAGAAAGCGTTCTTGCAGGACTCCCAGAGTTCATCAAGATTCTTTGAATTCATCTTCAATGCCTCCTCCTTCATCTTATCCCAGACATGCTCAATAATGTTCATCTCTGGTGACTGGGCAGGCCAATCCTGGAGCAGCTTGATCTTCTTTGCTTTCAGGAGCTTTGATGTGGAGGCTGAAGTATGAGGAGCGCTATCCTGCTGGAGAATTTGCCCTCTCCTGTGGTTTGTAATGTAATGGGCAGCACAAATGTCTTGATACCTCAGGCTGTTGATGTTGATCATCCACTCTGTAGATCTCTCGCACGCCCCCATACTGAATGTAACCCCAAACCATGATTTTTTCCTTCACCAAACTTGACTGATTTCTATGAGAATCTTGGCTTCATGAGGGTTCCAGTAGGGATCTGCAGTATTTGTGATGATTGGGATGCAGTTCAACAGATGATTCATCTGAAAAATCTGCCACTTTTCCAAATGATCATCTATAAGTCAAGTTATTATTTGATTATCTTACAACTGGAATCAAAACCAAGACTTTTGTCAGGTAGTGTATATTGAAGAAAACTGAAATCCTGTAAACACTGACCTTAATAGTATTGGTTCTTCCTTCTATGAAAGTCAATGGCATTTTCAGCATTCTTCGAAATATATTCTTTGTGTTGAACAGCTGAAAGAAACTCCTAAAGGTTTGGAACCATTTGAGGTAGAGTAAATAGTGAAGCATTGGAAAGTGTTTTGAATGAGTGCAGTAAATTGTGTCTTATATTTTAAAGATTGTCTTTGAGTTCTATCTGAATGGAAGCATTGAAAAGCTTATCCTTGGTCTGATCTGGGCTCTAAATCTACATGCAAGGGAAATAAAAGCATACCTCTGTTAAATAACAGCTTCAAAGACAATAATAGCACAATAGACTGTCCACATTCTCAGCATCTGTTGAAAGGATCATGACTGAATTAGCAGCGCTGCTGTGTTTGTGTGGGTTAAAGGAAAGCTTATACTGACTTTGGAAGGCTTCAACGTCTCTTACGTAAGCTTAACATTCTTCTCTGATTTGTCTCCACCACAATTGGCCGACCAGATGAGCTATTACACAAGCTGAGCCATTAAAAAAGGCCAGTTAACAAAGCGACTAGCTGCTCAGATATGATTCTCGGTGTCAGAAGAGTACTTTTTAAGACACTTCTGGGCAGGGACATGCATGAGATAATCCTTAAATAGGATGAAAAGGTGGATGTAATTTCAGTGAAAAATCACCACCACAATATATGACCCGTCTTAATCCTGCTGTGGGTTCTTCTAAATTTTTTCAACTGGTTGGTATGTTAGCGTTGCACACTGTAAAAAATTATATAATCAATTATTCCTGACAGCATGTGTTTTTAGGTCATTGTAACTTATTAAACTAAGTTAATTATGTTCTAGCTTAATTTTATATGTTGCACAAGCTGTTTTAAGTCAATTTAACACAATATAAGTTCAATGGACTCATAAGGTTAATTTGATTCAACTTAAAAATTTAAGGCAAGGATTTTTTTTTACAGTGCAGATGATTTAAAAGACCTTTCGTATTTATATATATATGCACTGTAAAAAAAAAAGCTGGGTTCCACACAATAGATTTGTGTAAGGACAACATGAAGGAATTAAGTTAACTTATTAGTTTTTAACAAATGTAAGTGGATTGAACATAAACAAAAGAAAACTCAAGAATTGTGTTGATTCAGCTCATTTAAAATTAGTAGATTGAGCAAACAGCAAACATACACTGAAAAAAATGATTCATTTGATTTGCTCAATTTTTTAAGGCACTGGTTGCAAACTAAATATAAATACAGTTGAAGTCAGAATTATTATCCCCCTTTGGTTTTTATTTCTTTTTTAAATATTTCCCAAATGATGTTTAACAGAGCAAGGAAATTTTCACAGTATGTCTGATAATATTTTTTCTTCTGTAGAAAGTTTTATTTGTTTTATTTCGGCTAGAATAAAAGCAGTTTTTAATTTTTTAAAACCAATTAAAGGTCAAAGTTATTAGCCTCTTTAAGCTAGAGTTTTTTTTTTCGATAGTCTACAGAACAAACCATCGTTATACAATAACTTGCCTAATTACTATAACCTGCCTAGTTAACCTAATTAACATAGTTAAGCCTTTAAATGTTACTTTAAGATGAATGCTAATGTCTTGAAAAATATCTAGTAATTTAGGTGGATTAAACATGAAACAATTAGATTGTCCCAAAGAAAACTCAAGAAACCAACTGAGTACTGTAAAAGCCAACGAGTTTAGGTAACTCAAATCCTTATGAGTACTGTGAACTTACTCAATTTAAGTTGTTTATGTTGTTTATTGTTTATTGTTTATTACTCAAATTAAGAATTAATGCAGTATTTAATTAACTCAATACCTTCAACACTCAGTTTAAAACTCTTTTCAAATGAGTAGAATTAACTTTCAGTATATTTTGAGTTAACTACACTCATTCGATAAAGTTGACTGTTGGGTTTTACAGTGAATGTAGTGGTTGCAAACTACATATAAATATTCGGGCTGAATTTAAACAAACAAATTAAGCTAAACATTACTAAACTTAATTTGTTTGTTTAAATTCAGCCCATATCAATTGTTTGCAACCATTTGATTACCTTAAAAAAATTGTAATTCCAATTGATAATTTTTTTCAGTACATTCTTTCAGTACACTTACTGTTAATCTCAACTCAATTTTTGATTAGTAATATGCATTGCTAGGACCTTTAAAGGCAATTTTTTTAACTTTCAGATTCCAGATTTTCAAATTTTTGTTTTGTATCTTGTCCAAATATTGTCCTATAGTACGGAGACCCGGAACGGACATGATGGTGAGGAAAAAACTGGGCGGGAGAAAATAAATAAATAAATAAATAAAAACAAATATATATATATAAATATATATATATATATATATATATATATATATAAATATATATATATATATAAAAATATATATATATATAAAAATATATATATATATATATTTATATTTATATGTATATATATATATATATATATATATATATATATATATATATATATATATATATATATATATATATATATATATATATATATATATATATATATACACATTAGTTTTTTGCATTCCCTCGCAAAGATGCTTTGCACTCTCTCGGAAAACTGTTGTTCCACAAACACATCCTGTTCACTTCATAGAGACCATGTCAACTCTCCCGTTTTTGCCAGTATTCCCCATATTTTATCATCCTACTATTAAGTATTTTCCTACATTTTTTTAATCTAATGTAGGTAAGATCAATATAAATATGTCTGCATTCACTTTCTTTCCATTAAAGCTGAGTGTCGATCATTGCCCTTCATATGCAACTTCTGAATCAGTGAATGCATAAGCGCTGACTGACGGATGCGCTCCGTATGATAAACTGATCTACGATCAGCTTCTGTACACGCCATTTAAAGTGACACCTTTGTTATCAAACAAGCGAAGAGCAGCAAACGAATCTCCCGTTTTGTTTCATTTGATGACAGAGGTGTCACTGTAGAATGCACAGATCTGTAATGAAAGCTTTTGATTGCTTTAGTAACTGTTTGTGCTCATTTAAGAGAAAATAAGTTGTGTTTAAAATACACACCTAAACACACACCCGAATCCCAAAGTGTCCTGCACTTTCGCTCCTCTTTAAAGGGCGTGTACAGAAGCTGCTGTTGGATCAGTTTATCAAACGGAGCACATCCATCAGTCAGCGCTCATACATGCAATCACTGATTCAGAGGGTGAATATGAAGAGCGACGATCAACGCTCAGGTCTTTACACTGGCTCCCAGTTACATTCAGAATAGATTTTAAAGTATTATTACTGGTCTATAAATCACTAAATGGCCTAGGACCTCAATACATTATAGATATGCTCACTGAATACAAACCTAACAGATCACTCAGATCTTTAGGATCACATAAACTAGAAATTCCAAGAGTTCAGTCAAAGCAGGGTGAATCGGCTTTCAGCTACTACGCCCCTCGCTGCTGGAATCAGCTTCCAGAAATGATCAGATGTGCCCCAACATTAGGCAAATTCAAATCAAGACTGAAAACACATCTGTTTAGCTGTGCCTTTACTGAATGAGCACTGTGCTACGTCCCACAGATCGAACTATTGTGTTTTTCTCTTCTTTTTAATTCTTTTATAACACATTTGATCTGCTTTTATGCTTATTTATTTTATTTAAAAAAAAATATTTAGCATCTTTATTATTTGTTTTTATTTCTCTTATACTTGTTTCTTTTATTCCTGTTTATGTAAAGCACTTTGAATTGCCACTGTGTATGAAATGTGCTATATAAATAAACTTGCCTTGCCTTGCCTCAGCTTTAATGGAAAGAAGTGAATGCAGACATTTTTATATTAATCTCAACATTAAAAATATGGGAGAATTATGAGAAAATACTAATTATTAGGATGATAGCAGGATAAATACGGGCAAATCCCTGCAAAAACGGGAGGGTTGCATGTATGAAGAGAACAGGAAGTGTTTGTGGAATAATAAATAATTATTTGCGAGAGAACGCAAAAACTCACTTTCCTGTCACTGTTTTATTATCTTCCACCCAGTTTTGTTCCCTCACAATCACGTCCCTTCTGGGTCTCCTTACTATCCTAACAAAGTATACATAAATGAAAAGGTTATTAATTAAATTGTAATTCATTTGCAGAAATATAATAATTTTTTTTTAATTGACACTTTTTTCCCCAAAAAATTTTACAAGAGACATTTAACAAAACAAGGACTTTTTACAGTATTTTCTACTAAATGTTTTCTTCTGGAAATGCTTTCTCATGGTTTGGCTGGAATAAAAGCTGTTTTATTTATTTATTTTTTTATTCTTTATCAATTCTTATGGTCAATATCATTTAAAGTCTTAATCCTGCTGTGGGTTTAAACATTCTTCAAGTCTAAAAGCAGGGTACATTAAAAAATTGATTGTAGAAAAAAGTAATTGTGTGCAACCCAGCATTTTTTACAGCATATGTTTGCATCGCAGATGATGTAGGACCTCAGAGAGACTTCACAAATCACACACCATCTGAAAACAGACAGACAGATGATGATCTCTGAGATTTCAAACACACTTCTGAGGTCTTGCAATGCTCAGTGTCATAATGCCAGAAGGTGTTTTTAATAAAATTCCACCTTTAAGATTGCATTCACTGACGAAGACCTTAACAAAGCACTGAAAATGTTGCAAAATGAATCACACACTGAGAAATAAAGGTTACTATTCTTCAGAACTAATATGCACCTTTAAGGTAATAATATGGTACACTTTTGAAAGGATGGCAGCTGTTGTACTTTTATTTCTGAGAATGTATAAGTGTTATTCAAATCTTTTGCTGTCTTTCTGACTGGTCTAAAAAGAATTACAGGCATTCGGGCTTGGAATTTATCTAGCAAATAATTATCAGGAAAAATGCATTTGCTTTTTACTAATAAAAAGGCTAACTAAAAAAGTTTTAATTGCAATAACACCACTAAAACAAGGTTTATATGCGGATGCCACTGAAAATACAGTTAAAAACAAAATGTGTAATCTTTTTCGAAATAAGTGCCATTTTTCAACATAATAGTTTTAATAACTAATTTCTAATCACATATTATTCAGACAGTACATAATAATTTACCAGTTATTTTTGCAAGATACTAATATTCAGCTTAAATAGAGTTAACTAGGCAAGGCTAGGGTGGGCGATATGACCTAAAATTAATATCATGGTATTTTTCATCTTTTGAACAGTGACGGTATAATATCATGGTATTACTTTAAATAGCAAAATAATATACATTTCAAGGAAGAACGGACAAAAGAAAGTCTCACTTCTATCACTCTTTAAAAGTTTTGGTTTGGGTCATTGTAAATGCTGAGTCTCGTTATGAGCTGATCTTCATTTCTCTGTGTTGGTGGAATAAAGCAGGCGAGTCAGCCGTAGTTTCAGTGTAAACTTAGTAAAGGTGAGTTTCTTTGGCGATGATGTGTACAGTATTAGACTTTATATTTAGCGGACATTTGCGCTGAACACGCGGTAATTGCAACGCATCAAGATTCAGGCACCTTCTCCGAAAACACTCGATTGATCTCAGCTGGCGGATCAACATTTACCTCATGTCATGATCGCTGTCATCTGCGCCATTATTATTATTATAACTTTAGGTGAGGTTTGCAAACCTGTGGACTTTTCACTCTTTAGCCGTTTGCATTTCCTGCAGTAACAAAAGCTCCCTGTTATCTGACAGCGGGAAGCGTTGAGTGACTGACAGCTAATACGAACCAATACAGCTGCAGGGTAGAGCGATTCAGCAAGTTTTTAGAGAAAATCTAATCAGATTGCACTACAACCATTATATTCAGACGCACAAATGCTCCCAAATATATTATGAGGGCGCATAGATTAAATTTCGGGCACTCATGCGACCAAAATGGTTGCAATTTCGAGCCCTGTAGTATAAGGACATGTATTCAGACCACAACTGAACGTTTGAAGAAAATTGAATGCCTTATTATTTAGAATTAGCTATTATTGATGTAAATGCAGCCGTTCAAGGCGCATAATTGATTTATTACGGTATTGACGGTATTAGAAAATCCATGTCGTGGCGCAATGTCACACCGGTGATGACTATGACACCGGTGTACCGCCCACCCCTAGCTATTCATATATTCATTTTCCTTCGGCTTAGACTTCAGACTTATTTCAGGGGTCGCCACAGCGGAATGAACCGCCAACTCTTCCGGCATATGTTTTACACAGCGGATACCTGTAACCCAGTACTGGGAAACACCCAGACACACTCATTCACACACATACTCATCCACTATGACCAATTTAGTTCATCCAATTCCCCTATAGTGCATGTGTTTGGACTGTGGGGGAAACCGGAGCACCTGGAGTAAACCCACAACAACACAGGGAGAACATGCAAACATAGAAATGCCAACTGACCCAGCAGGGACTTGAACCAGCAACCTTCTTGCTCTGAGGCGACAGTGCTAGCCACTGTGCCACCCTAGGCAAGGATAATTTCAGTTAGTTAGGCAACTATTTTTTTTTCACACAAAATTACAGACAGCCCTGAGTGAGAAGCAGCCTGCTATTAAAAGTTTTCAATCTGCTGCGTAGCTCCTCCCTCTTTTGAAAAGAGCACAATCTCATTTGAATTTAAAGTGACAGTCACCAAAATGGCACATTTAGGATCAAAGCCTTATGTTGTGTTCACACCAGATGCAGCAAGCGCCGATAAATCGCATTATTTGCACATAAATAGACGTGTGATAATTTTGAGTTTACTCGCTTGATTTGGGCGTCAAATCTGCTTCATTCGCGCATCAAATTCACTTCACAACAGACACGGATTCGCGTGATGGGCAGGGCTTCTGTCTGCCCGGTGACTAAAAGGTCAGTTTCAAACAGTTATAAAACATTATTTGTGTAGTATTTTAAGCTGAAACTTCACACACACACACACACACACACACACACACACACACACACACACACACACACACACACACACACACACACACACATTCTAGGGACATCAAAGAATTATTTTATATCTTGTAAAAAAGGCAGGGTGTGAATTACAGGCGGGTTTGACCCCCCTAAACAACACTTGCTGATCTGTATCTTAAATATTATTTAAAAATAGAAAACAAATATAAATTTGACCACCCCTATAATGGTTCATTCCATTGTGGATGCATAATTAGTCCATGCAACAAAATATTCATTCAGTCTGAAACTGGCAGATCCACAGCACAGATAGACAACGTAAGATAGTTTTCTCAAAAAATAAGGGTTTGTTTCAACATATAGTCTAAAAGTAAATAAATTAGACGCATAGTTTGTATAGTTTCACCTACAGTAACCTCTAAAATAGCTAATCAGAGACTTAAATATGCTTTATTAATAAATTAGACATAAATAAATACTGAAGCATATTTTACACAAACTAACATTACTGGAAAAGTTGACCCCCCCTGATCATCAATGTATAATTCGTACCCAAAAAAATGTTTATTAATAATACTGTAGGTACTATTAGGGTAAGACTCAGGTAAGAGAGTCCATATTGTCACATTCATTCAGTCATTGTCTTTTCGGCTTGGTCCCTTTATTGATCAGGGGTCGCCACAGCGGAATGAACCACCAACTGTTCCAGCATATGTTTTTTACGCAGCCGATGCCCTTTTAGCTGCAACTCAGTACTGGGAAACACCCATGCACACTCATTTACACACACACTATGGCCAATTTAGTTAATCTAAATCAGCTATAGCGTATTTGTGTTTGGACAGTGGGGGGAACCGGAGCACCCGGAGGAAACCCACAACAACACGGGGAGAACATGCAAACTCCACACAGAAATGCCAACTGACCCAGCTGCATTCCCTGTTTTGATGTATATCAGAGTGAAACAGCTTCTCTAACAAGAACAAAAGTCAGAGGCTTTATTTTGTCCATGGATGACTGAGAACTGCTTTCTATTGGTGGATCTCGTCTGAGTGACAGGTTGATCACGCCCTCACACCAGCCAACATCAATCAGAAAACAGAAGTTATTTTGATTAAAGATTATGAAGCAATATGAATGAACTAATGTGATGTGCATGGACTGTTGATATAATAATGCCATAATAATGCTGTAATATTCCAATAAAGGGGACCTATTATGCAAAAATCACTTTTATAATGGGTTTAAAGTCTTTGATTGACATTCTCCATTTGTACGTGTCATCAGAGGGGGAAAGCCCCGCCCATTACTGACAATCTCTCCCTAATTAACATAGACAGCCCTAAGTAAGAAGCGGCTGTTTGCCATTAGAGTTTTGAATCTGTCATTATGCTGACAACCTACAGCATCTATACACTGGGGTACCTCAGGGCTCTGTGCTTGGACCACTTCTCTTCTCTATCTACATGGCATCTTTAGGAACAGTCATCCAGAAACATGGTTTTTCCTACCACTGCTATGCTGATGACACCCAGCTATACCTCTCTTTCCACCCTGATGATCCCTCGGTTCCAGCTCGCATTTCAGCCTGCCTGTCAGACATTTCACTCTGGATGCAAGATCATCATCTCCAGCTTAACCTCATGAAAACGGAAATGCTTGAAGTCTCTGCCAACCCGACCCTTCACCATAACTTTTCAATCCAGATGGATGGAGCAACCATCACTGCATCCAAAATGGTAAAAAGCCTTGGAGTTACGATTGATGACCAACTGAACTCCTCTGACCACATTTCTAGAACTGCCCGATCTTGCAGATTCGCACTCTACAACATCAGAAAGGTCCGACCCTTCCTATCTGAACATACAGCTCAACTCATTGTTCAAGCTCTTGTCCTCTCCAAACTGGACTATTGCAACTCTCTGCTAGCCGGGCTACCAGCTAGTTCTATCAAACCTCTTCAGCTGCTTCAGAACGCAGCAGCACGAGTGGTCTTTGATGAACCCAAAAGAGCACATGTCACTCCGCTACTCACCCGTTTGCACTGGCTTCCAGTTGCTGCCCGCATCAAATTCAAAGCTCTGATGTTTGCTTACAAAGTGACCTCTAGCTGTGCTCCTTCGTATCTGCTCTCACTTCTGCAGATATATGTGCCCTCCAGAAACTTGCGTTCTGTGAATGAACGTCGCCTCGTTGTTCCATCCCAAAGAGGGAAGAAATCACTTTCCCGAACTCTCACATTCAATCTGCCCAGTTGGTGGAATGAACTCCCTAACTACATCAGAACAGCCGAGTCACTTGCTGTCTTCAAGAAACGACTAAAAACGCAACTGTTTAGTCTCCACTTTTCCTCCTAATCTGCAATTGCCTCTCTGGCTATACCACTAACTGAGCCCTCTTTCTCTCTCTCTCTCTCTATTAAAAAAAAAAAAAAAAAAAAAAATTCTACTAATGTTTTGCTTCTTAGACTTTTACACGCCTGAAACTTGTCTATAGCGCTTGTTCACTGCTGCTCTTATAGTTGTGTAAATTGCTTCCTTGTCCTCATTTGTAAGTCGCTTTGGATAAAAGCGTCTGCTAAATGACTAAATGTAAATGTAAATGTACATATAGGCATTAGTAGCTCCGCCCTCTTTTGAAATAAACGCAATCTCATTTAAATTTAAAGCGACAGTAACCAAATGCCACAATCTGGATCAAAGTCCAAAAGGGTCAGTTTCAGAGAATTATGAAACAATATTTGTGTGGTATATTGAGCTGAAACTTCACACACACACACACACACACACTTTAGGAACATCAGAGGCTAAAAAGGGGCATAATAGATCCCCTTTAAATAAGAAGGTGGGAGAGTCTATAGTCAACTATACAAAACTATTGATGATTGCATTGTTTTAACACTGGCTTATTTAATGCATGAAATAGATATGGTCTTTGACATAAGCTGTTTTCATGCAGGTCTGGAAGTGTGCAGCACCACTGGAATGAGATCTACTACTTTGTCGATCACCTCGCACACAAGTTCATCAGGTGATTCTGCCAAAAACCTGCTCTCTATCATTTTTTAACTTGATATCAGCTTACTGTCATTAGCATAATGCATTCATTGGTGTAAATTCAGCTATTATGTTTTCTCTTGTGGTTCAAATTAAATTGTTAAAAGACTGCAGACACTTTCATATCATAATAATAAGATAACATATAACTGAAAGGTTTGAATTCATATTTAAAGGTCCCGTGAAACTAGATGTTAGCATCAGTATGTTTTAAGGCTATCTATAAGCTAGTGTGCTTCACTAGGGAGAGGGTGTGTTCGGGGGTGAGGTCTCTGAATAACACTGTTGACACCGGGATAGGATGCAGCGGGTTTTGAGCGGCTGCTGCGATCGGGTACTGTACCAAAGTTGGTGACCCGGGGGTGTTTACAGACTGTACCAAAAAAAAAAAGTGTGTGGGGGGGGTGAAATTACAGGAGTTTTCCGGGAGAAATAACAAAACGGGATGGTTGCGGAGGATTGGTCTGAAATACGGGAGACTACCTGGAAAAACAGGAGTGTTGGCAAGTATGCACCTCATACTTCAGTTTCTCATCAAATCTTCTGACTAATCAAATGCTCTCTAGTATCTGATATGCCCCGCCCCCTTCAAGACGCATGTCATTTGATGCGCTTGAGCTCAACCCCTCTCACTGGCAGAGTGGTGATAAAACAAAACACTATTGGCTGTATTTTTAAGGGGGAGGTGCTACTATATGTCCCGCCCTCTCTTCATGGTTCAGTTTAGGCGAGATCGATTAAAATTGCACATTTTCAAAGCACTTCACGGGACCTTCAAGCAGTTGTGACAGATTTTATAGCATGAATAGCCATAGTGCAAAAGCTATTAATGCAACCTATGGTCCACAAATAAGAAAGTGTCACCTTATGCTCTGAATTCAGTCCACAGCTCCGCATGTCCTTCATCGTCTTTTCAACGGAGGGACGAATTCTGATGGAACTGACAGAAGACAGGCAAGAGTTCACAACATATGCTGCCACTTCACGCTGCCAACCACTCTAGCTGATTTTTCCCCCTTACTTTTATTTTCTTTGTGCTTGTTGAGAGTCTGTCAGCTTTATTTGGATCTTGTGTTTATCAAATAAATCTAGAAGAGCAGTTAGCATGCTAGTCTAGACTTTATAGATAACATTGATTTAGTAATACAGTAAATATGAATAAAAGTTGAAGGGGCTAGATGTAAGGGTGCTTTCAGCTATTCATAATTTTGCCAATGTATAAACAAACAGTCCATAAAAGCCTGTAGATTGTAAACATTTCAAGGGAAATCAATATGATTTGATTTTCCCTTTCTAAAAAGAAGCTCCTTTTCATGGTGACATAAAACTAACCTTCATACAAAGAGCGCTTCTCAGTCTGATGGACACGTTCAAGTTCTTTTGAAGGATCCTTAAAAGGCAGTTTTTTTCAATTTGCGTCTTTCATTTGGTTTTGAAGACCTTGACGTCCTTCAGTCATCCACAACACTTCAGCAAAAAAGACATTTAAAAAAGAGCCTTTATATTTAAAGTGAGATTTAAAAACTGCATTTATGGGAGTGGGGGGGCTCCATTGTCTTTCTATTACAGGAGTGTGCCTCCTTGTCATTTCTGACTTTTAAAAAAAGGCTAAAAGTAGCTATGGGACTAAATGTAAAGTAGACAAGTTAAAAAATGTCGTTACCCAGTGATTCACTCAAATAGATCTACATATGTTGGGCAGTGTTTCTCAACCCTGTTCCTAGAGGCACACCAACAGTACATATTTTGGACTTCTCCCATATCTGACCCATTCAGGTTTTGGAGTCTCTTCTACTGTTCTGATGATTTGATTCAGGTGTGTTTGTAGGAAGAGGTTGTAAATTGATCTAGGGGACTTAACATCAGGCCATTCTGTGGGATCTCTCCAACTAAAGAGGTTAAGGAAAAGACCTACGCATGTCAGTTTTTCTATGTTTCCACAGGTTTAAGGAACTTATTTCTGGATTTTTTTTAGCTAGTTAGCTTTAGATCTAGTCTATATATTGTTTGAACATCGATATTGCCATTATATGAATCTGCAATAGTCACATCGCAAGATCTGCAATGAGCTTGAGCAAATATATCCAAATGCAAATCAGCCAATCACATGGCAGCAACTCAATGCATTTAGGAATGTAGACATGGTCAAGACGATCCGCTGCAGTTCAAACCGAGCATCTAAACATGGCATGGTTGTTGGTGCCAGATGGGCTGGTCTGATTATTTCAGAAACAGCTGATCTACTGAAATTTTCACGCACAACCATTTCTAGGGTCTAGAATGGTCCGGAAAAGAGAAAATATCCAGTGAGCGGCAGTTCTGTGGGCGCAAATGCCTTGTTGATGCCAGAGGTCAGAGGAGAATGGCCAGACTGGTTCCAGCTGATAAAAGGCAACAGAAACATAAATAACCACTCGTTACAACCGAGGTCTGAAGAAGAGCATCTCTGAAGACACAACACGTCCAACCTTGAGGCGGATGGCCTACAGCTGCAGAAGACCACTCCTGTCAGCTAAGAACAGGAAACTGAGGCTACAATTCACACAGGCTCACCAAAATTGGATAATAGAAGATTGGAAAAACGTTACCTGGTCTGATGAGTCATTTGTCATCAGTCATCTGCACACCTGCCAACATTTGTTTCTAAAAATCCAGGAGACCCAGAGGGAGGGAGTGTTCCGGGGTGAGGTCTCTGAATAACACTGTTGAGAACCGGGAAAGGATGCAGTGGGTCTTGGGCGGCCACTGCGATCGGGTACTGCACTAAAGTTGGCGACCCGGGGGTGTTTACAGACTGTACCAAAAAGTTTTCCGGCAGAAATAACAAAATGGGATGGTTGCGGAAGTTTGTCTGAAATACGGGAGACTCCTGGGAAAAACGGGAGTCTTGGCAGGTATGCATCTGATGCGACATTCGGATGGTCGGGTCAGAATTTGGAATCAACAACATGAAAGCATGGATCCATCCTGCCTTGTATCAATGGTTTAGGCTGGTGGTGTTTTAATGGTGTAAGGGATATTTTCTTGGCACACTTTGGGCCCATAGTCCAGCAGGATAACGCGCCATGTCATAAAGTGCGAATCATCTCAGACTGGTTTCCTGAACATGAAAATGAGTTCATTGTACTCAAATGGTCTCCACAATCACCAGATCTCAAACCAATAGAGCACCTTTGGGATGTGGTGGAAAGGGAGATTCGCACCATGGATGTCCAGCCAACAAATCTGCAGCAACTGCGTGATGCTATCATGGACCAAGCTCTCTGAGGAATAGTACCTTGTTTAATCCATGCCACGAAAGATTAAGGCAGTTCTGAAGGCAAAACGGTGTCCAACCCGGTATTAGTAAGGTGTACCTAATAAAGTGGCCGGCTGGTGCATGTGCACGTAATCATATTCAGACTCTTGTACACTTTAATTAATGACCGCAGTTCACTGAATGGCCAGCGGCGTCACTAAAAACAAGGCTTGCTGAACCATACATATAACCCCTTTAATGAAAATTTAGTTGATGTCTGTTTTTAACTACATTTGATCTACCTTTAGTTAAAACATATTGTTTTTATCAGGCATTTTATCAGACTAAGTACATGATTGAACAGTAAAATGCCATGAGAATTGTCAAAATACAAACAAATGTTATTATTTAGGGATCAGATTCGTGCCGGGCTGGAGGAACTTCAGCGAGTCTTACCAGGTGGAGATACCTTCATGCACAAAGGCTTTCAGAAGGTAAGAGTTGTTTTAAAGAAAACCACATACAAACAATAACTTTCCAATATGTTGTTAATTTAAAATATAAATATATGTGTGTGGTTTTCTAGGCAAGTCAGCAGATTTACTATGGAACAGGTGACGGTAGGTTGTGAATCAAATCATTTTCATGATATTAAGCAGAAATTATAAACAGATGAAAAACATGTTTTAACAACCTAAGCAGTGGTCGAATTTATCCCACTGATGACATATACTGGGATTGTATTTGAGGCCGACATCTCCTCACAAATATTTTATAATAGTTTTAAAAGAAAGCTTATGAGAGATGTGCTTCAGTCATTTCTGTACTTTTGACAACAGACTATCAAGCTTTTTGACCATAAATTATGTGACCGCACATCCAACAGACATAGAATTTTCCCTTAAAGGCACAGTGTGTAAATTTTGGCCACTAGAGGGTATGCATTCACAACAAACAAAAGCATGTTTTGATGCCTTGACTGAGTGTGGAATCATAGGAGTTGTGTCTTAATTACATCCTATGGGACTCCAGGAGAGCTTTTATTATGCCACCATCCACCGCTTACTAGTTAAAACACCTATTTTCTCTGGATTTGAACATTCTTCGAAACGTTTGGGCTAATATAAGTACATAATTCAGCGAAATATAGTAGTCAACATTTGAAGTGGATCAAAACAGTTTTTAAAATTTGTGCTAAGACAAGAATGGGTGTTGTTTATTGTTGTAGGACAACTTTGATAAAAGATTGTCATCCACTTCAAATGTCAACATAGGCTCATTGTGAAAACGTACCCCTGTATACATTTCTGGAGAGCACAAGTTATATACAGTAGCCAGAGCCATGTAAGGCTGCATTTCATCTTTAAAGCGAATGCTAGAGGGTGGTATGATGCCGCCGATGGCTTCTGTTTCTTTTCACGCTACCAGCTGACCGCTTACCTCCATGTAGACAGCTTTTCTGCTGTTTGCCTAGTAGACCACCATGTATGTCAGCAGATTTGAGATGCAGAGAGGAGTTAACCATGATGACAGGGTTCAGGTCCAGTGAAGAACGGTTCCAGAAAGTGGGTAAGACAAAAACAAAAGCCAAAAATTAAAATAAACAAGTAAATAACAGGGTGAGAACATAGTAAGATCTTAAATTGTGGAAAAAAATTGGCGGCCGTGAGGGCTTTTCTTTTTCTGGATTGCTTTTGAAAACACTTTTGGTTGGGATTAGGAAAGTATTGATCGGATCAATTGGTGCTTTCGGTTTATCGGTTTGGTTCAGGGAGAGGGGTTGGGTGGGGGTATTGGTCAGTCGGTCTGGTGGATTTACACAAGTGACATTCAAGCCTGCTGTTTTCACATAAATCCACCAGAGGTCGCTCATGACTGACTGACTGACTGACCAAATGACGAGAGAAATTTTAGATCTGAAAAAGTGTACACAGTGGCCTCTGGTGGTTTTGTAAAACAAAACCGCAAAAAAAGTACCTCCTTGGACGTATTTTGCGCTGTCCAGAAATGTATACAGGGGTACGTATCAATATTAAGCCTGGGTTGTCACATGTTGACTACTGTACATAACACTGTTCTGGTGGATTTTGGATATTTTAATGAAACAATAGTACATATTGTGCCTGTAAGGGTTCCAAGTTAATTTAGTTCCTTTTCTAGTAGCCTAACCTCCTAACATTAAGGAATCCTTTGTATTTACTGTGTTTAAAAAAAGAAAACCTTCATGGAAAGTTTTGGAAACCAGATACCATTCCCAAGACATTTTGGGAACCAATGCAGTAGACCATAGCTATAAACAGAGCTGGATAATACACCTCCACTTCCTTCCACTGAAGAAAGTGAAGGCGAAAAGTTGCTATTTTCAGGGCCGATATAAGCTTACTAAGCTAAAAAGTGCTCCAGAGACCCAGAGTGGACTCAAAATTGGTAAAACTCACCTGTTTAATAGGGGAATGCAAAAAAAAGCCTTCCTTTAATGAGTGTTGGTTGTCATTCGAGAAAATTGCTGAAATGATCAACCCCCAATGCAGTGTGTGCCTACGTATTTGCTATGCTGCTGAATAAACAGCGATTATCTAAATGCACTACCACTGCCTAAAGACAATTCGAATGCATGAGACAAACTTGTGGCTGAATAATTTGCACTCTGGGCAACTTTTCTGATTCTGAGTGTGTGTTTCTGCTCTGTTAGGATACCGCACGGCAAGCGTCATCATTGCTCTGACAGATGGAGAACTGCGCGAGAATGAATTTGACTTGGCAGCCAGAGAGGTGAGACCTTACACCTCCATCCTTTTGCACCACTAGCATATTTTCCTAGCGCTTCTCCCCTGAGCATGACAAAAAAAAACTATTCATCATCAAAAGTCTGAGGCAGCAGCAATAAACCAAGCCTTGGACCTTTTATTATTGCCTATTTCATTATCTGGCTCGTAGAGATTTGAGATGAGCTGACTGTAATAAGTTAGTATATGCAAGCCAGCTGGTTGTTTTGAAGCCTGTCTCTGATGTGTGTAAATGGCAGGCCGGCCGCTCGCGTCAGCTCGGAGCTTCTGTCTATTGTGTCGGAGTGAAGGACTTTAATGAAACCCAGGTGAGGTGACAGTCATTCAGCTCTTCGTTGTAAATATTGATTCTTCATTTTCAGAAATACAGCATGAGGAATAAGCATATTTCCATCATTTCTGTCTATTCACAGCTGGCAACAATAGCAGACAGCAAAGATCACGTCTTCCCGGTTAATGATGGCTTTGAAGCGCTGCAAGGGGTCATTGATTCAGTGAGTGGATCAAATTCAACTCAGACTACTCTCAGATCCTTCTATTGATGATTTAACAGATGACAGTATAAGGGGCCGATAATAATACATTTTATTTATAGTGCACTTTTCTCCGACTCAAAGCGCTAACAAGAACATCAGAACACAATAAAACATGAAATACAAAAATACTAATTAAAAAGAAAGCCTCATAAATTAGAAGCAATATTAAAAAGGTGAGTTTTAAGAAGTTTCTTCTTAAAATCTTCTTCGATCATATCAAACACACTTTTCCGTTCTGAAAACGTCCTTTTTTGTTGGCAAGAAAAAAAAAAAAAAGCACTGCACTTTTTATGTTGCTAGGCAACCACAGAATCAGCTGTGTATTATGTGCGAGCACTGTCATACGCCCATACACACTATCACAATCACACGCACTCTTAGTTTAGCTTTTGCAGCAGCAAAAGTAGTTTTCTGACGTTTATTATTCCTAGTCATTTCTCCCACAGGCGACTGAATCGGAAGTATTTAAACAATCGCAAAAACGAGCGCACTTCCACATCAATGAATAAGGTCAATAGACCAATTACCAACCTACGTCACACATGACGTCACACTGGTGCCCAGTTGCAAAACAAAAGACAGGCTGCAATAGTAAAGATGTCATGTTGTGCGGTAGGATGCCAAATTCGTCCAAAATAGAAAACTTAACTTTTACCGTACACCACACTGCTTTAATGCCAACTGCAGATATCTTTGGCTAAAAGGGAGCTGAATGAAGTGATGACCTAATTAGAAATGCTGGACATTGCAATTCTCATGTTATATCAGGTAAAGTCACGCTATGCTGAATCATACATATTACTCGTTTTTGATTGCAGAAAGGATTTCAGCAATAACAGTTACATATGGTTTATTAAACTGCGGACACTGAATGCTCAGAATGAAATGTAAAAGTGTAAGTTATTATGGTAAAGTTGGTTTTATATTCCACATTCATTCAGTGACAATTTGTAACACACTCCCTATATTGTTTACCACAACACTTTGAATATTCAGTCTGAAATAACTAGCAAGTGTGACTTGAAAACAACATTAACACTGTTTATTTGACTGTGAAAATTGTTGTACTTTGATAGTCATGGCTGCTAATTTCACTATTTAGAGTTTGCAAATAATACTTTTATGAAATTATATTATTAAGGAGAAAGTCCGAATGTGCGAATATAAAACCAACTTTACCTTTATGTGCATGTTCACATACCCTGTCGTACAGGTGTATTTCGCTGAAAGAATGCAGTCGTTTTGCTTGTTGATGATTACCTAGGCCTTGTACAGTTCCGTCTTCTTTCCTTGTCTTTGTTTAGGCAGAATCTCGGTTTTTAGCACTACATAGTGTTGAATCTGGTCATCCTGGAGCATTATTTCTTGACCACACAGAACAACATTGTAGGCATCCAAAGACTTGTAGATCTTTAACTTCTCTCTTGTAAAATCACTTGGAGCTTCAATGAGATTGTATATTTGGGACTGGATGCTTGGTCATTTCGTCTTATACAATATTCATTGGGAGTGTGCTATCGCAAATGGACTTGTCAGATGAACGCTGCTCACTTTAACGTTAATTTTGCCGAATCACTGTGCTTATCACTGGGTGACGAGCTGTTATAATACGCTGAACGCATTATGTAAATAATATATATAATATGTAATCAATATATCTTATTTCTATGACAACAACAAACTCTGTACCGCGTCTGATGTCATTCCCTCGCTGTAAACGCTAACGCTCCCCGTTTCTTTTTGCCATCTCCCTGCGTGCGCATCCTGAATGTTTACAAACATGATAATTGGTCTATTGTGTGTGAGCGCTGCTGTTGATATTGTTATAATTGTAATATTTAGTATTATTGTAATTCAACTCCTAATAACTCAAACTAAGCTGTCCTCCATCTTTAAACCTCCCTGTAGTCATCTTGACAACACAAATACTGCTGTCACCTTTTCATAACCTGCTTTCATTTCATTTGAGAATGAAGACACAGTTGACGTAGCATGCTGAGAATTAACTTTAGTCAAGCGCAGGTGCACAGAGCACAATGGGAAAAATTCAAGGCGCTGCCTTAAATGGCGAGGTGCCCATGGCACATAAGCAGCAAGCAAAATGCTTGCAGCCATTAGTAAACCATTCAAAAAAATGCGCCTCTCAATGCAAGTAACACATTCAGTGTGATCAAGGCATAACTGTGATCCTTTTTGATATGGTATCAACTGGGCATTTTTGATGCAAATAAGCACGTCACGTTTTAGGGTCCCCTTGAAACATGTGTTCCATGCTATTTTAAAGTGTTGTGAGAAAATGCAGTGCAATTTCGGAAATTGTTTGCATTGTGAGAAAATGCAGCGGGTTTTTTAAAAATGTGTTTGTGGTGTGAGGATTTTCAGCATGTGTGCTGTCAAACGGATGAAGCTCTTTTCTCCCTTTCCTGGCGTTTTTGTAATTGCATGTATTTTCTTAAATTGCAGCACATTAAGCTCTCTCGGCCACAGTACATGGCTATATATATATACACGTATATATATATGTACAGAAATAAAAACACACTGAACTTTAAAATAGCTTTTTACAGGCTAGGAAATGTGCTTCACAGATATCTGTATACATTAATAAACTGTATGTTTAAGTTATAATACTGATAATACAAATTACAATACAGTACAACTACAGTTGAAGCTGGTATTTAAAAAACAATCTAATAATACATTGCAACAAACACTGAACCACAGAAATCAATAGAAATACTGAAAACATTAACAAAAAGCAACACAGCATCTTTCACGCATCATTCACTGAAAACAGTTCAATCTGATGCATTGAAACAAATGCATTCTTTGGCAAATAAAATCAAAACAAATGTGAAAAATTTCATCTATATATGATTTTTTTTAAATTCAGTAGCACATAATTCAGTGTTTCATCACGAAATGGCATCATAAAGTGAAAATGCAATCTGATGATAAAGCATTGCAACAAACTCAATGTAAGGGGAAAAAATCCATCAATGACTGCAGAAAAAAATATGAAACATGTCAGCTATAAAAAATATCATCTATTTAAAAAATTCTATTGTATATTTACTGACAAAAATATATGACACACGTTGTCATATGTATTAACTAGGGTGGTTTATTAAGCTGTGTGACAGTGCTGTCTCACTATTGAAACAGAGCCTTTATATATGGTGTATATTGGTGGATAAATAAATAAAATGTCATGTATGGCATGCTAATGAATGCATGAAACTTTTCTTGCCTTAGATTCTGAAGAGATCCTGCATAGAGATTCTTGCCGTGGAGCCTTCCAGTATTTGTGCCGGAGGTAAACAGACTGAAGTGAAGACCTGTTCAAACAGCGTATTGTTTTGGCATATTGGTCAAAGATGAGAAACAACTGACTAAAGTGATTTGAGATATATAGCAATTATATATGGAAGTGAACTGTTTACTTTAAGAGGACAGTTCACCCAAGGAGTTCTTCATCCACTCACCCTTGATTTTTCACACCAGCTTGATTTGTTGTTCTGCTGAACACTAAAGAAAGTGGTTTAAAAGAAATTCAAGGGTGAACTATCCCTTAATTGTTTCACCTAACACACAACACCATAAGACAATAATATTAGGTTATATTTAGGTCCCCCGCATCTAAGGAGAACGTTATTTCAACGTTGATATTTGGTTGGTTTTAGGTTGTGTTGGAAAGTGACCAAAATTTAACATCGAGCTAACCTCTTAAACCAACGTCTTATTGACGTCAAATTCTGACATTTATTTGTCAGGTATGGCAATCCAACATCTGATAGACGTCATAGTGGGAATGTTCACACAATGTCCAGTTGTAACATCATTAGACGTTGATATTTTGTTGTTTTTAGGTTGCATTGGAATGTAACCAAAATGCAATGTCTATCCGAAATTGAACCTTGACGTCGGCCTGACGTTGAGTTCTGATGACCTGATTTTCATTTCCAAGCAAAATGCAATGTACCACGACGTTGGGGTACAACGTTAGTCTGACGTCCTGTGCCTGCTGGGTTTTAGATATTAAAATAAGGTGAAATAATGGGTCTTTCAGCATATGTATGTGTCAAAATTAAACATCAAATTTATTTTGAGCTGTTCTTTTTACAATATATATAAAAATAACTGGTCATAAATTTTTTATTATATTTTAAATGGATAAAACGTCTTGCTTGCAATTGGCTAAAACCTAATGAATTTAAAATATAGAGACAAATATAAAAAATTTAAATGACAATGAGTATTTTGGGGGAGTTTTAATCTACAATTTTAATTAATCTTAAGTAATTCATTTAGATCATGCTAACTCGGTCCAGTAGGTAAATTTTAACAAGCACATCTTTGGATTTAATAATGTATTAGTAGCCTATATATGATGTAACTATATGTAAATTAGGATTATAATTAGGGTAACGGTTACAAGATTTTCATACTTAGTTCATGTTAGTAAATTAATTATAACTAACTTTATAATTAACTGCTAGACAATTATTTTTTTAACTGCTACATTTTTTATTAGTTATAGAACAAAATATAGCAAAATCCTGCTAAAACATTAATAAATTCAGTGAGTGCTGAAAAACAGATTACATTGGTTAAAAATAAAGCTAGGGGAGCGCGGGGCACAAAGTAACGCAGGGTAAAATGTAACACAGACTTTTAAGGTATTTGCTCAGGGTTGACCATGGCATGTTTCAGAGGTTTTCACCAGTGTCGGCAGACGTCTTCCTGCCAATTATTGAAAAAGTTTACCAACATTTGGATGAGAAACATAGCAAAAAACATTTGTTCAGCATAAAAGTATTTTTATTATAGTCAATATGTTTTTATTTTTTTTTAAATCTGTGAAAGCAAGTACGTAAAATTCTATATTGCTGTGATTACCGTCCTCTAGGCTAAAAAATGAAACTATTGAAAGATGTAAAAAACACGAAGTGACTGCAAGCCAGTTTTGAGGAAAACACAACACAGCAGGGTTAGTTGTAACAAGGTGTTACAATTAGGCCACACACTGTTAAACACCAACTAAAAAAGCTAAAATAAATTAAACTAAATTAACAAAATAACTTGAATTTTAAGTGTATTGTTATTTTATTGCTAATACTACAAATAAATGCACTGTATAATAATGGATAATAATCCAAATAAATCCAAATGTGTTTCTCCAATAAATAAATAAATAAATAATTAAACATACTGTGCTAGGTAGAATAAAAAATAAATTGAGCTAAGTACTGAGGAAATATAGCTAATATTTAAAGTAAGCTGGATTTCTAAAATCTGCCTTTTTAAGCATGTGTTACAACTAACCTTCTGTCTGTTACAACTTGCCCCACCGGTGGGGTAAATAGTAACATCTATACCCCTGGCACTTTTGGCAATACTGCACAGAAACCAGCGATAATACAACCAGTGCTCATTTGTAGGAGAGGCTTGTGTGTTGTTGGTAAAAAATGGTCTGTCTAACCCCATTACTTTGTTCATTATTTGGCCAAAACCAAAAAGTGTTACTTTGTGCCCCACTCTCCCCTATTAGTTAGGTATAAGTTTGCCTAAAGGAAAAAAAAAAATCATCTTTATTTCTAAAATCACCTTTAATTCGCGTAAAAACAACATATAAAGCCTGACAAAATACGTTGTATTTAACGTTACGTTTGGATATTCACATTGAATTGCAAATGATTTACTATTTCCTCACTCAGAATCCTTTGAGGTGGTGGTTCGTGGAAACGGATTTCTTCACGCCCGTGATGTGAACCGAATCCTCTGCAGCTTCCGAATCAACAACACCCTCACCGTGAGTAAGTGAAAACTGCCCGCTAAATCGTTACCTGTTAGCATTAGCCGCTAATAATAATAATAAACATCTCTTCATTTTGATATGAAGTGACGTGATTTTATTTGCCGCATTAAACAAATAGCGATCGTGCACGCGGCAACGCAGACAGCTTTGTTTTTGACTTTAATAATTCCATCCTTAAATAAGTCCATTGAATCCAAATGTCGTTATGGCTGTCATGTTTTCTTCAACGGGGTGTTAGTTAGCATGCCTCTCGAGAGAGAGCTTGGCCACAGCTCTTGTAAATCAGAAGACGTCAAGACGTTCCTTCAACGCAAACCACATGTGCACAAACACACACCATCAAAAACACACAATGGAAAATATTACCAGGACTTTTCGAAGTGTCCTCCATTACTTTGCGAATGTAAACAGAGTTAGACCACCGCATAGGCCTAGGTGAAAGATTTTATTCTTTGCATTACTATGACTTAGACTATGATGAATTTTTACAAACACATTTACACACCATTTAAAATACATAATGGAAAATATTATTAAGCTACAGGGCTTTTCATTCAAAGATATGAAATGGGTTTCACTGTTTTATCAACTTAATAAAGTTCAATTATATTGCACTAACAGCACATTCAAAACTAGTTAAACCAATGCATTAACATGCATTTAGTTGAATGATTTTAGCTCTTTGAGTTATGACTGAATTACAGTTGAAGTCAGAATTATTAGCCCCCCTTAGATTTTTTTTTCTTTTTTAAATATTTCCCAAATGATGTTTAACAGAGCAAGAAAATTTTCACAGTATGTCTGATCATATATTTTGTTAAATATTAAGACGTTATTCTCTATGTGCAACGGAACCAACGCTGGTGAAAGCAATGTGTTTAATCAAAAAGCAAACTGACGCATCTCCGCGTGTGCGCAGAGAACCCGCGCCCCTCTCGCACGCGCTGCTCTTCTCCCGGTGCTTAACTAAGTCCCGGTAGTTAACATGCACGCCAAAAAAGTAGGCTCCATGCTGCTCACGGGCCGCTCATCCGTTGTAAAACCGGCGTAAGAGCCTTTTCTTGTTTTGCAAGTCGACAAAACTAAAGATTATATTAATATGATGTTAATTAAACAATATGATGCTGATCTTACTAAGCAAACCTCCTGATATATATTTTTTGTATGAAGCAAAAAGGAGGGTTGGCGAGTCAGGGAGTTAAGTCAGGTAAGAATTCTGACTTCAACTGTATATATTTTTAATAAAATGGACTGCTGAACTGCTCCATGATTGGGGGGGTAGATATTTTGTATTATTATAATAACACTACATGTTATAATAATATATTTTTTTGCATTTTAAATCATATTTTTAATGTAAAAATTGTATTTGTTTGACTCTAACCATACAAAATATGATAAAAAACAGTGTTATATATAGTTTATTGCTATAGTTTACACTTGTAGATATTTATTGGGGGCCCCCAGATGTCTTGGGGCCCTAAGCGGCTGTTTACCTTGCTATTATTGGTTAAATCCGCCCCTGATGATATGATACCCTGCTGAAAAAAACAGCTTAAGCCAGCCTAGGCTGGTTTTAGCTGGTTGACCAGCCTGGTTTGAGAGGGGTTTTGGCCATTCCAGGCTGGTTTCCAGCTGAGATGACTAGCTAAAACCAGCTTGATCAGCCTACCCAGGCTGTGAGCCCAGCCAAAACCAGCTATGTCCAGCTTAAACTAGGCTAGTAAAGCTGAATTTGGCTGGTTTTAGCTGGTCATTTTTTAGCCTGACCAGCTAAGACCAGGCTGTAAATGGCCAAAACTCCTCTAAAAGGTTGGTTGACCAGCTAACACCAGCCAACCATTTTAGGGTAGTTTAAGCTGTTTTTTTAGCAGGGATTTTAGTTATGGCTGAGTTATATTGTGCACAAACACACACCATTAAAAACACACAATGAAAAATATTACCACAACTTAAATATAAAGTGTCTTTCATTGTTTTGCAAATGTAAATAAAGTTAAACAAGTGTATTAAAATTTACGGTTATATTCACACATTGCTGCCACACAACTGTGTTTAAACTTTAAATATAAAGTTTAAATATTAAATGGTTAAATGGTTAAATATTAATATATTTGGTTATATAAATATATAAATATAAATGGTTAAATATATAAATATAAATGGTTAAAGTGGTTGCACAGTGGCGCAGTGGGTAGCACGTTTGCCTCACAGCAAGAAGGTCACTGGTTCGAGCCTCAGCCTCAGTTGGCGTTTCTATGTGGAGTTTGCATGTTCTCCCGGTGTTGGCGTGGGTTTCCTCGCATGGGATGCTCTGATTTCCCCCACAATTCCAAACATGCGCTATAGGTGAATTGGGTAAGCTAAACTGTCCGTTGTGTATGAGTGTGAATGAGTGTGTATGAATGTTTCCCAGTGATGGGTTGCAGCTGGAAGGGCATCCACTGCATAAAACATATGCTGGATAAGTTGGCGGTTCATCCCGTTGTGGCGACCCCAGATTAATAAAGGGACTAAGCCGAAAATAAAATAAATGAATGTACTGTAAAATGTATTTCATTGTTTTGCAAATGTAAAGAAAGTTAAATCAATTTATTAAAACCATGAAAAGAGGTGAATGATTTTAAATAGTTGAGATTATACGATTGGATTAAACTCCCTATCGTAATACAGTTGCATAACTGTTTAGTACAGCGGGTAACTAATAAAACGGCTCAACGCACAGTGTCTGGAATGCTTGATTTGGATGATTCCTGCGTTTCTGTCCTCCTCTCTCAGCTGCTGTTTGACTTAAAGAATATCAGATGGCACGGGGAATGCAGAGCTCGTCTCATTCGTGTGTGTGTGAGTGTCTAGGCCAGGGTAAATAGGCTTTGGAGTCAAACATTTTCCAGTTTCTCATTTTTCATGCGGAGAGAGCATGAAAAATTCTGTCCTTGAGTTTTAGGCTGAAGCTGAATGGTAACAAAAATACTGAAAATAATTATTAGTGGTAATGGCGGTGGTAAGCGTAGGATTGTTAGTCATCCGCAGGGTTAGGGGTTTTTTGAAAGTGTGCTGTCGGTGTAAATAATACATCAAATTATGATGACTATAAAAACTAAGTGACAAAATTCCTTAGACGTACAATACGAGAGGGATTTGAGTCGTATGCATTGAAAAACACATCATGGAGACCTTGAGGACTTTTTGTGTTTTGAGCCAGTAACCAAACACCCAGCAACCACCCAAAACAGTCCTGCATTAAATGCTGTCAGTGTTATGCAATAAAAATAATAAAAATCTAGTTTATTACACATCTGTTTAGTAGAAACAGCAATAAAAGTCTTACACTGTAGCAATTGATACGACTAAGTCATGACAACAAATGTTTTTGTTACTTCAACTCATTTTAATTAGTTAATCATGTTTCAACTAAAATACTTTAGTTATACAAAGTTTACCTTAATATTTTCTATTTGACTAATGTAAGTTGAGATTACTAGAAACGTTAAGCTGATTCAACAACAACAAAAAATAGGCAGCAAAATGTCACAAAATAAACATGTTTTAAAAGGATAGTGCACCCAAAACTGAAGATTAACACTCTTTAATCTCTTGCAAGTGGTTACAAACCTTTATAAGTTTCTTTCTTCTGTTGAACACAAATGAAGATATTTTGAAGAATGCTGAAAACCTGTAACCATTGACTTCCATAATAGGATAAACAACTACTATGAAAATCAATGGTTACAGGTTTCCAGCTTTCTTCAAAATATCTTCATTTGTGTTCAACAGAAGAAGGAAACTCAAGAAGGATCTGTAAATGATGACAGAATTTTCAGTTTTGGGTGAACTATCCCTTTAATTCAGTTGTCTCAGTTTGTTCTGTTTCTTCATGATGATAAAAATTTCAGGTTTTATTTATAAACGTTTGCACAGAAACCTTAATACAAGTGAACACACACCTGATTCAATTGTAATAAAATTATTAATGATTTTGGCTCATGAGATGATTTAAAGTGATTCAATTAAGTTGACTTTAAGTTAAATATGTTTACTAACAGTTTACTTATTGTTGCATGGTTCTCCCAGCAAGTATGTTTTGTTTGGATCTTAACCTTTTCATGGAAAATGGCATAAGCATGTTTCCACCCATTTTGTGCATATGCCACGTTTATAAATGAGACCCTAAATCTTTGTGTGCAGCACTGGCTGATATATTAATATGTATAGCAAAACATAATATTTGAAAATGTAAACTGATGTTTTCTACCCACACAAAGAAATAATGAAAAAAGAGGAATAACTAAAAAAACAAAAAAAACAGACACGTTTTTAAAGCAATTATAGTTTACTTAAAAAAGTGTGTACTCTTGTTCCTTTTAAAGCAATTAGTTGACTTTAATTAAAGTGGATAAACCTGTTGCTTTTAAAGCGATTATAGTTTACTTTAAAAAGTGTGTAAACCTGTTGTAAAGCGATTATTCAAATTTACTTTAAAAAGTGGATAAATCTGTTGATTTTAAAGTGATTAGTTGACTTTACTTAAAGTAAGTAAACCTGTTTATTTTAAAGAAATGATAGTTTACTGTAAAAAAGTGAGTAAATCTGGTTCCTTTTAAAACGATTATTTGACTTTACATACAAAGTAAGTAAACCTGTTGCTTTTAAAGTAATTAGTTGACTTTCATTAAAGTGAGTAGACCTGTTGACTTTACCTAGTGAGTAAACCTGTTGCTTTTAAAGTGATTAGTTGACTTTATTTAAAGTGAGTAGACCTGTTGCTTTTGAAACGATTAGTTGACTTTATTTAAAGTGAGTAGACCTGTTGCTTTTAAAGCGATTAGTTGACTTTACTTTAAAAGGTGAGTAGACCTGTTGCTTTTAAAGTGATTAGTTGACTTTATTTAAAGTGAGTAGACCTGTTGCTTTTGAAACGATTAGTTGACTTTATTTAAAGTGAGTAGACCTGTTGCTTTTAAAGCGATTAGTTGACTTTACTTTAAAAGGTGAGTAGACCTGTTGCTTTTAAAGTGATTAGTTGACTTTATTTAAAGTGAGTTGACCTGTTGCTTTTAAAGCGATTAGTTGACTTTATTTAAAGTGAGTAGACCTGGTGCTTTTAAAGCGATTAGTTGACTTTACTTAAAGTGAGTAGACCTGTTGCTTTTAAAGCGATTAGTTGACTTTATTTAAAGTGAGTAGACCTGTGGCTTTTAAAGCGATTAGTTGACTTTACTTAAAGTGAGTAGACCTGTTGCTTTTAAAGCGATTAGTTGACTTTACTTAAAGTGAGTAGACCTGTTGCTTTTAAAGCGATTAGTTGACTTTACTCAAAGTGAGTAGACCTGGTGCTTTTAAAGCGATTAGTTGACTTTATTTAAAGTGAGTAGACCTGTTGCTTTTAAAGCGATTAGTTGACTTTATTTAAAGTGAGTAGACCTGTTGCTTTTAAAGTGATTAGATGACTTTATTTAAAGTGAGTGGACCTGTTGCTTTTAAAGCGATTAGTTGACTTTACTTAAAGTAAGTAGACCTGTTGATTTTAAAGCATATAGTTGACTTTACTTAGAGTGGATAAATCTGCTGCTTTTAAAGCAATTAGTTGACTTTACTTAAATAGACATGTTTTATTAAGCAATTATAGTTGACTTAAAAAGTGAGTAATCTTGTTCCTTTTAAACCAATTATAGTTGACTTTACTTAAAAAAGTGAGTAATTGTTGATTTTAAAAACGATTAATTCACTTTACATAAAAAGTGAGAAAACTTGTTGATTTGTTTCTTTTTTAAAGCGATTAGTTGACTTTACTTTACAAAAGTGAGTAGACCTGTTGCTTTTAAAGCGATTAGTTGACTTAAAAAACAGACATGTTGCTTTTAAAGCAATTATAGTTTACTTTAAAAAGTGAGTAATCTTGTTTCTTTTAAAGCGAATAGTTGACTACTTAAAAAGTGGATAAACCTGCTGCTTTAAAGCAATTGTAGTTTACTTTACTTTAAAATAGTAAGTAAACCCGTTGTCTTAAAACTAATTAAATTAAATATGCTTAATTTTGTAATTAATGTAATGTAATGTAATGTAATGTAATGTAATTATAAACATTTTATTAAGTCAACTTAACGGTTCCAAGTTACAACAGGGTTTCTTACAGGTTTTAAAGTAAAGTACTTTGTTAAAAGTGATTCGTTACTTAAAGTAAGTAAACCCATTGCCTTTAAAGCAGAGATGCCCAAAGTAGGGCCCGCTGGCCGAAGTTGGCCCATTGTAACCTTTGATTTAGCCCACCATCCTATCTGAGAGGAGAGTAAGACTGATGGATTGGGATAAGTCGAATACCTTTAATAGAGTCATTTCTAATTTGACATAAACTTTGTGGGGTTTTATGCGGATTTAAAAAAAATGAAATTAAATGTTTCAATTAAATGTTGTAAATGAATCAGATTTTTAAAAAAATATATAAATACTGTCACTCGACAGAGAGAGGATTATGCAGAAGACATCAGGGAGCAAATCAAGGCAACAACTAGTGTAATTTTGTTATAAATTATATTGTTGTGTTTTTACTGTAATAAGTTTATTCTAGAATGTTAAAAAATACTGTATTAGTAAATATAAAGCAATGTTTTCTAGTCATTTTTAAACATTATTAAATAAATTAGGAAATTATCCATGGAAACTATCTTTACCTTCCGCCCACTAGTCTCAATCAACTTTGGTTTTTGGGCCTTCATAAGAAAAAGTTTGGGTTTTACTTTGAAGCAACAAGTTGAGTTTACTTTAAAAGAAGGTAAGTAAACCCATTGTAACTTGGAATTGTTAAGTTGATGTAACTTAAATGTTATTAATTCTGCTAATTTTACTCACTTTTTATAATAAAGTCAACTTATTGCATTTTTACAGTGTAACGAATGCTGTATATTAAGAATGTTTTACAGAAAATGTATGAAATTATAAACGCCTTCAATGTCACTTTTGACCGAGTTATAGCATCTTTGCCGAACAAAACCTAACAAAGACAAAGAACCTCCAGGACCCCAACTTTTTTCATAGCGAAGCTACTTTTCAATGCGCTTCAGGTGGAGCTCCTGTTCAATTATCCTCAAACACATGAAGATGAAATGAAACAGAATGACTGATATGCAGCTGAAAGGCTCTCTCTGTGTTGTTTGTCTGCAGTGAAGAGGCCTCTGCTAGTGGAGGACACGTACCTGCTCTGCCCAGCGCCTGTACTGGAGGAGGAGGGAACGTAAGTACCGCTACTGGTGGAAACC
Source organism: Danio aesculapii (assembly GCF_903798145.1). Taxonomy (NCBI): domain Eukaryota; kingdom Metazoa; phylum Chordata; class Actinopteri; order Cypriniformes; family Danionidae; genus Danio; species Danio aesculapii. The sequence goes on from NC_079444.1 coordinate 40,889,789, forward strand.
TTTTCTTCAGGTCCAGCAAATAAAGCTCACGTGTAAAGACAAACAGACACACCAAAAAGCAAATTAGAAAAAGATGCCCTGTTCATTCCTATTACTTTCAATTGAACCAATTTATGTAGCATTGTAAAACATATATTAAAAGTAAATATATATATATATACACCTGTCCAGCTGCTTCTTAATGCAAATTTCAAATTTCAGTTCAGACCGAGCATCAGAATCGGGAAGAAAAGAGATTTAAGTGACTTTGAACGTGGCATGTTTGTTGTAGACGGGCTGGTCTGAGTATTTCAGAAAATGCTGATCTACTGGGATTTTCATGCACAAACATCTCTAGGGTTTACAGAGAATGGTCCAAAAAAGAGAAAATATCCAGTGAGCGGAAGTTCTGTGGGCGCAAATGCCTTGTTGATGCTAGAGAACAGAGAATGGCCAGACTGGTTCCAGCTGATAGAAAGGCAACAGTAACTCAAATAAGCACTCGTTCCAACCGAGGTCTGCAGAAGAGCATCTCTGAACACACAACACGTCCAACCTTGAGGCGGATGGGCTACAGAAGCAGAAGACCACACTGGGTGCCACTCCTGTCATCTAAGAACAGGAAACTGAGTCTGCAATTCACACAGGCTCAGCAAAATTGGACAATAGAAGATTGGAGAAACGTTGCCTGGTCTGATGAGTCTCGATTTCTGATGCGACATTCAGATGGTAGGGTCAGTATTTGGCATCAACACCATGAAAGCATGGATCCATCCTGCTTTGTATCAACGGTTCAGGCTGGTGGTGGTAGTGTAATGATGTGGGGGATATTTTCTTGGCACACTTTGGGACCATTAGTACTAGTTGAGCATCATGTCAACGCCACAGCCTACCTGAGTATTGTTGCTGACCATGTCCATCCCTTTATGACCACAGTGTACCCATCTTCTGATGGCTGCTTCCAGCAGGATAACGCTCTATGTCATAAAGCTCGAATCATCTCAGACTGGTTTCTTGAACATGACAATGAGTCGCTGAGCAAATTCTCAATCCAGTAGAGCACCTTTGTGATGCAGTGGAACCGGAGATTGGCATCATGGATGTGCAGCCGACAAATCTGCAGCAACTGCATGATGCTATTATGTCAATATGGAGCAAAATATCTGAGGAATATTTCCAGTACCTTATTGAATCTATGCCATGAAGGATTAAGGCAATTCTGAAGGCAAAATGGGTCCAATTTGGTACTAGTAAGGTGTACCTATTAAAGTGTATATATATATATATATATATATATATATATATATAAAAATTGGTTATCCTGTGCAATAACATTTACTGTATATTTAACAAGACAAATTTTGGGGGGTATGTATGGGGGCCTGCGAGAGATCTGCAGAGTGGACGGCAACATCAACAGTCTGAGGTATCAAGACATTTGTGCTGCACATTACATTACAAACCACAGAAGAGGGCAAATTCTTCAGCAGGATAGCGCTCCTTCTCATACTTCAGCCTCCACATCAAAGCTCCTGAAAGCAAAGAAGGTCAAGGTGCTCCAGGATTGGCCAGCCCAGTCACCAGACATGAACATTATTGAGCATGCCTGCGGTGAGATGGAGGAGGAGGCATTGAAGATGAACCCAAAGAATCTTGATGAACTCTGGGAGTCCTGCAAGAACGCTTGACTGCAGCATGACTTTATATTCTAAACTGGATATTATTTCTGTCAAGTGACTAGACTTTTGTCTAAGCAAAGTCAGACCTTACTGTCCTAATGAAATCATTCATCAAGGCATGATCCTAATTTATTTTGGTCAAATGAGCGTAATGTAGAGGCCTTTGCCTTTCATATAAGCCACTTCTGATACCAACTGATCAACTAGAAGCCAAGGTATTATTTGCTGTTCCTACAGTAAAACTTGGATAGGCGACAAGACTTTTAATTCAGTTTATAGACTTGATTCATTTAAAATATGGTGAAATGAATGTGTTTTTGGTTGCAGGTCTGCCTCCCTCCATGTCAGTATGAACAACGGCCTGAGTTTTATCTCCAGCTCTGTGACCATCTCGACCGTTCGCTGTGTGAGTACAGAAATCCCGCCGGACAGCAGTGTCAGACCCACAACCACAGTTACACTGGGCAGAGCCACTGCCTCCTCTAGCTCAGCTCCATCTTCAGTCTGCCCTCTGAACACAGTCAGTATTCCTGTCCTACTCTACAAACTAACCCTCCTCTGGTGGGGTGCCATAACACGAGGGGAAATCAATAGCAAAACTCCAGAGTGTGCCAGTCTGAATGTAAGAACTTGTCATGGTAATATTTGTGTTTGTTGAAACACAAGTTGAAATTTAGACAGTACGGTGGCTCAGTGGTTAGCACTGTCGTCTCACAGCAAGAAGGTCGCTAGTTCGAGTCCTGGCTGGGCCAGTTGGCATTTCTGTGTGGAGTTTATATGTTCTCCAAGTGTTGGCGTGGGTTTCCTCTGGGTGCTCCGGTTTCCCCCACAGTCCAAACACATGCGCTATAGGGGAATTGGATTAACTAAATTGGCCGTAGTGTTTTACTGCATGTGAATGAGTATGTATGGATGTTTCCCAGTGATGGGTTGCAGCTGGAAGGACATCCACTGCGTAAAACATATGCTGGAATAGTTGGTGGTTCATTCCGCTGTGGCAACCCCTGATAAATAAAGCATTTTCCCAAAATAAGTATCAAAATAAGATGTCACCAAAAAGCCCTCCATTTGCTGAAACACAGATAAAGTTGTGGCCAAATTAAGCCTCAAAATCACCCCAGAGTGGATGTAAACATCCCCAACAGCACACAAGGGGCAAGTTCTCACGTTCAGATTTGCAAGCCAGTTTACGTTCATACAGTTACAACAGCAAACTTTGCTGCGAGAGAGTTATTTGAGAGGCCGACGTGTCAACTAATTAAACACTGTTGCTGGCGGGCAGAATGTGTGAATGTGATAGGGTGTCGTTATTACCTTATGTGCGATCTCATGAAAACACCTTCAAGTCACATTTCACCTATAGAAGAAATGAGTATCATTTATGCACATTTTGCAATATTACATTTTTATAAAAAGCTGGATGAAAATACTCTTAAAGGGACAGTTCACCCAAGCAAAAGCAAGTTTATATACTCACACTCAAGTAGTTATAAACAGAATGTGTTATTCTGTTGAACACAAAACAAGATATTCTGAGGAATGTTGGAAACCTGTATTTCAAGAGTTCCCACTTAGATATGCTTGGCGTATAAAGCAGGTTTGGCATGCTGTCCTGGGAGAGAACCCTGAGCTCGGAGATATTTAAGCCCAGGGCTCCCGCCCGGTTGATAAGCATATCAGGAGATCCGAGATCAGGTAGGTCTCGAGAGCTCCCCCTTTAGAAAAGGGAGGAAAAGGAGGAGATGGGGTGGAAGGGGGGATTCTTCCAAACGAAGATAGAAACAGTAGGGAGAAAATGATCCATTTATAGTAAACTAGGATCACTCTGATTGGATTATTACTGATTACAGATGAGTGGCCAGACGTGCTCAATCATATCACGTGCTCCTCTCGAAATTAGTTTATGAAACTTCACTATTGACATCCATAGTACACTAAAAAATATCAGTAAATTAGCAGTTTTCTGTATTTTGTGATTCCCTGTTTATTTCTGCTTTTGAATTGCATTATGTGATCTTGATCTTAACCTTTAAAAGTTTAAAAAAAGTGACCTTTATGAACATTTTTAATAGTTTGATGTGATATATTGTCCGGGTTGGTGTTGTATCTCACGATACAGATACCTAGTAATAAACTGGCAGCACATTTTCTGTTATTTTACAGACTTATTATTATTATTTCTTATGTATTATGTTGTTTCAAACTTCTAAAATGTCAATTTTTTAATTTTTTATTTTCTTGTTTATTTTACAGGGACAATACACTTGACATTGTTATACAAAGATAACCGATGTTGCGTACATAGGGCATATAGCATAAAGCTAATTTGCAGCCCTCGTCCCTGGTTAGGCATTGCATTAAAAAAACAAAAAACAATCAAGAATTAAACACAATACAGCAAACATGTAATCTGTAATTTATTAATTTAACAGGGACAATGCTCATTAATAAACAGTGAGACTGTAAATAAGCCAGAGTTAGCCACGGGGGCTAATTTTCATCTGTTGCCCCCTGCCAGATTTTAAAAGGCAACCTAAAATCAAAAAACACATCATCACACTACAGAAACAGTAAAGTTACAAATGACAACAGGATAAAACATGTAATAAGAATTTCTTAAAGTGTTAGACAAAAGAATTACACATGATTACAAACTACAATATATACAGAGCCACAAACATAAAATCCAAGTCAATCTGCATAAAGAGAAATGTAAACGGGACCAACCTGAAATAATAATAATGCTCACATTGCTGTAATGATTTCAACCATTCTTTCAGCTTTACTGAAAAAACTGTGAGTTCTGATTGTAACTTTAAATGAACAGGCATGGCATTCAACAGATGTGAACCTTTTACTGAAAAGGATGACTGACCCATAGCGGTTCTGCATCTGCGGATTCTACAATTCCCACTACAATAAAAGTCACTTTGTTAAACTGTAGAGTTGAATTCTCAACAGCTAAAGTCGACAGAGCAGAGATCAACATCCCATAATGCAATTCACAACTGTAAAAAACGTAAAACACAATGTTAACATACGGAAACTGTTAATTAACAGATATTTTTACAGTGTAGGAACAAAAAAAAATGCTATGTAAGTCAACGACTGCTGCTTTACAAAATTCTTCAAAATATCTTCTCTTGTGTTCAACAAAAGAAAGAAACTCAAAGAGGTTTTGAGCTAGCTGATGATGAGTAAATGGTTTTTTTATTGAATAAAGCACATTTATCAAGTGAATTCCTTGATAAATAGCAAAAAAAGAAAAAATACACATAACTTGGCCTCAGATGATGGTGTGATTGGATAACTAGGGTCCGTTCTTCGTACCTCGCTTAAATGATCTAAGATGATTTGGCAGATCCAGGATCTTTAAACCTTGATAATACCTTTCAGCTGGAGGACAAGGGGCCCTCAAGAGCCCAGACAGCCACCCAGGGACAGTAGCTGGCCCCTGGGGCAGCCTGCCGGGGTCACAGACCCTTCAGCTGGAGGACAAGGGCCCCTCAAGAGCCCAAACTGCCACCCAGGGAGTGCGGAAGGCCCCTGGGGGAGCCTACTAAGGTCACAGACCCTATAGCTGGAAGACAAGGGGCCCTGAAGAGCCCAAACTGCCACCCAAGGACAGTAGTTGGCCCCTGGGGCAGCCCACTGGGGTCACAGACCCTTCAGCTGGAGGACAAGGGACCCTCCAGACCCCTAACTGCCACCCAGGGACAGTAGCTGGCCCCTGGGGCAGTCCACTGGGGTCACAGACCCTTCAGCTGGAGGACAAGGGGCCCTGAAGAGCCCAAACTGCCACGCAGGGACAGTAGCTAATCAGTTTCTAATCTGTTTCTTCAAACAACTTCGCAAATCAGATTAAAATGTCTGAACGAACTGATCTGCAGTGGTGTAAAGTAACAAATTACAAATACTCAAAGTACTATAATTGAGTAGTTTTTCTCAGGAATTGTAATCTACAAAGTAGTTTTAAAAACGGTGTACTTTTACTTTCCCTTGAGTACATTTTTAGTGCTGTATCGGTACTTTTTACAGTTTTCCATTAATAACTAATCCAAAAGGAAAGTCTTGAAGGTCATAAAACAGACTACATTTTCATCTCTAAGCAAGAACGAGAAATACTTCGCTTTGATCTTTAAGGTGAAATATGCCTCTGAAATGTTTCCTGAGATGTCGTATTTGACCCCAGAAAGGGATAAAGAAAAATACACTGAATATGTGATACCTTTTTAAGGGGTTGCTAACTTAGTCACACGCTCCCAAATCAAGACACTGTTAAAAATAAAAAATAAAATAAATTCTTCTTGCAGCACTTCCTATTAATATTCACACTACACCGCAAACGTCTGAGTGGAACCCCATCCAGAGAGGTTGGAGTGTGGCATGATTAGGAAGATTATTCGATGTTTGTTTGGTTTGGAGTATGATCTTGGTCCTGGATCTATGTTTCTGCTCTGTCCACCAGACGGACGGGACATTTTTGGCCATCGCTCTGCTGATCCTGCTGCTTCTGATCGCTGTGGCGGCTCTCTGGTGGTTTTGGCCGCTCTGTTGCACTGTGGTGAGTCTCGCACCGGAGCTCAAAAATCCAGTCATTACGGTGCCGAAAAGTGGTTTCAAGTAGTTTTTGAGCCCAGAGATGTCTTTTCTGATGTGCAAATGAATTAGAAAATCAGAGCCACGGAAAAAACGTCTTGCTAAGAAGTGAAATGAAGTTATGAAAGCAACATTTTTTATCAGAATCTGATTTCCATTTCTTCAAAGGTGATTCCTGTGGTACGCAGAGCTGTAAAAGTCTCTTCTCTTTCTTATCAATACAGATCGTCCGTGAGCCGCCGCCACCCATGATGGAAGACGATTCGGTAAGAGAGCTCTTTTTTTTTATCATGTTTTCTTGAATTTTGAGTCTGTTGACATTACCAGTCTGAATAGGGTATATGCCGAGCTAGTGTGTTTCCCATACTGATAAACGTCCGGTGACCTGTTATTGTGAGTTTTTTTTCCCAATTTTTACGGCTCCTTTTACAGCATCGATATTGTAATGTAATTAAAATACAATCAGTTCAATAGACTTTGGTATTCATTTAGTTGCTCATTCGTAAAACGAATCAAAAAGCCATTTACTCGTACACACCTGTCAGAATCAGCAGGCTAGCGCAGAAGCTCCATTGAATATACTTGGGTAAAATAAATGTTCATATTATCATGACATGGCGGGGAAAAATGCAATTTAATGCAGTGCTTCTTGTACAATCTGAGACCCACTTGCATATCCACTGCAATAGAGTGGAGGAACTATGACGTCACCTTGTAGGCTAATCGGCTGCTAACATAAAACTGGTTCCCTCAATAAACTCCCCATAGGATTTTCCCATTGGCTTTTCGAAGATTGCAAATAATAAGCTCTTTGTTCAAACACAGTTCATTACACTTACACGTTTTGTCCAGCCGGATAATCCTCACACGAAAATACAACTTTAAGCACTTTTGGATCTTAAATGCGAACTGAAAAGCTAACATTATGCTACAAACGAACTACAAACTAACTGGCTTCGGGGCGCTCGCCTGGGAGGTCAGCACCACCCTGCTACGGACAACATTTCTATCTTATTTTTTTAGAAATAATGTCCATGGCAGAGTTAATCTCTCTGTTTATCATATTATAATCCACGCTATATATTATAAACAAATATAAACGCAAAAACACATAGACCTACGTGCCTTTTGGATCGTTTATACGTGGGAAATACATCTGTTTTGCTTTACGGTTGTTGTAAACGTTTTAAAACTGTATGTATAAATGTGCCTAGATAGTATTATCATAAGACACATTTAAATAAGTGTATCGCTCGCGTGCACACAGCCCGCTTACCTTAACAGACGACAGAACTGAGGAGCGAGGAGCAAGTCTATCAAATGCCTGCAAGTTCCATCATGGACACAGAACAACATTCAGTATTTTTTTTATGTCACGATGTACAGCGAAAAGTAGCCCATACAGTCAGTTAATATGTGTGTATTTTTACACATTTATTGACACGTTTGCATTACTGAGAGCAGGAAAGAGACAGGCTGCACTGGTAAACTGTATCCCCATATCTTTAATTAAAATAAATGATCAACAAATTAAACTCTTTACAACTGAAGGCATTATCTACACACAATATGATTTCTCAATTAGAAAAATACTACAAACTATAATATACTATTCATGAAAATACTTGAATCACAGACACATCCAAATGCCCAAAACACAAGCAAGCTGCGCTCCAGATGAGTTCAGCTCGATGACGTATAATGTCTCTGACGCCGCCTGTAGTCCCATTTAGCAACTTGATAGCAACCGTCTTTTTAAAGAAGCGTAACCGATTTAAAAACTCAAGAGTGTGATGTAACTGATGTGTTTTATGTCGTAGAATAAAACGTGAAAGTATCTTGAAGATGTGTTAGCCACGAACATTATTTAAGCGATTTAATTAAAATCCCATTTAAAAAACCCATTGACTTTGGGACGAGGGAACCGGAACTGCTAAAATGCTAACTCGCTTCCGGGTTTTTGCATACAAATTGACGTCATAGTTCCTCCACTCTATTGCATACAGTTCACTGGAAGCGCTTAACCCAGGTTATTGGCAAATTAAAAGTCCTATTAGCATACTTTGGCATGTACCCTATTGCAACCCCAAATCAGAAAAAGTTTGGACAGTATGGAAAACGCATATATAAAAGAAAGAAGAGTTTTCTGAATTTGCTTTGACTTGTATTTCATTTTTGCATAATAGGACCCCTTTAAATCTTGGTAGGAAGCTCAGCGTGTGTTTTCATCATGATTTTTCCCCCTGCAACAAGACAGTCTTGCTTGTGAGGAGACGCCAGCTGACTTTTGCTCCAAACATTTGCTCAGCAAAGTTTTCACAGATGTGGCCACTGGTGCCAAACTGATAATGACAAAAGACAGAGTGTCAGAAAATTGCGTGATTTAAGCTCTCGAATTTTATCCGAAAATCCACCCTGTAATTTTGATGAATTGTAACGATTTTTCACCCTCATTTTGATTTAGATAAACGTAAACATCTGGAGTCGAAGAAGACAAAGAGCAGTTCCACATTTTTCAACTACCTCTCTATTTTGGATGAATTTTAGAGACCGGTTTAACTGTCCGTAGCATATTTGAAGCAGGACACGTTGAAGCTCTTCCTCTTTCCAAGACTCCGACTGCTCTTTCAAAACAGGAAATTCCATGAGCTTAAAGCAGGTCTTGCAGTGTCTGAGGTAACAGTCTGCTGAAGCACAACCTGATCCCGATCTCTCAAAAACTGATATTTTCCAACTTACAGAAAGATCATATTCACTGTTGCAGTCTGAAGTCTGCAAGGACACAGTAAAATGATCAAAAGTGGAGATATTTACTGTACTGAAAAAATGATTTACTACATTTTTTAAGTTACAGTAGGTGGCTGCAAACAGTTTATATGGGCTTGATTTAAACATTCATTCATTCATATTTCTTCGGCTTAGTCCATTATTTTTCAGGGATCGCCACAGAGGAATGAACTGCCAACTATTCTGGCATATGTTTTTTATGCAGCGGATGCCCTTCCAGCCACAGCTTCTTGCTGTGATGCTGTGTTCACATCAGATGCGCGTATATAAATTGCGCTATTTGCGCGTAAATAAATTGCGCGTGAACATTTTGAGTTTACTCGCTTCATTTGCTCGTCAAATCCGCTTCATTCGCCCATCAAACTCACTTCACAACAGACACTGATTCGCCTGATGGGCAGGACTTGTCTGCCCGGTGACTCTTGCTTTGTTGCTAAATGGCTAACATGAATTTTATTGAGATAATAGCTGTGTTTACGTGCTTTATGAAGGCTGAGAAACAGCGTTGATTCATTTGGAGCCGTGTCTGAGGGCGTACTCACACTATGTACAGTTGCCTTGAACCAGGCCAAAGCACGTCTCCCCCGATGGCCTGCACTCACATTACATTCGGGCCTGGGCACGCTTACGTCATCGATGATGCGCTGGTCAGAAGCGCTCTCGCTCAGCACAGTGGAGATTTCTCCAGTTATATCATTGTTTAAGTCATTTGATTATGCAGTGACCATTGGCAGTGACACGCTGTCAAATATTTCGCCGAACAGATCAGCCACTTTTGACGCTCATAAACAATCATAAAGTCCTCGTGCTGCAGGTATTAGCAGGTTTGCTGAAAGTGCGGAGCTTTCGTGCAGTGAAGGGTTTGCGTCTTAATTATGACATTAGTTGTGACTTAGTTCTGAAAACATTTTATATTACTAAGAAATGTTATATTATTTGTACTACACTATAAAAAAAAATCCTGGTTGCCTTACATTTTTAAGCTAAATCTAATTAACCTTATGAGTTCATTGAACTTATATATTATGTTAAACTGACTTAATACAGCTTGCTTAACTTGTAACATTAAGTTAGAACATGAATAACTCAGTTTTATAAGTTACAATGAACTAAAAACATATGCTGTCATGACTAAGTGATTATATAATTTTTACAGTGTAGAAACAAGACAAAACCTCTTAGATAATCACTTTTTGCAGCATAAATGCAACATTCACAAATTAGTTTAGCAAATATATATTTTGAGATCGACAAAAGTTTGTGTTTCTGCAGAAGGTAATCTGGGGCAATGCTAAAAAAGCGAGTTGCGTTCTTGTTTAAAGCTCCTCTAAGAGAGATTTCGTCCTCCCGAGCTCATTAAAACGGTCACAGTCAGACTTTAAAGGAACATATGGAAATCCAATTACGCCCCATTTCTTAGCAGCTATGAAATCCAGAAAGTTGACTGGAAGGTATAGGCTGACATCATTTCCTGTCCAGTTCTTAGAAAAGAGTATTATGAGGCTGTTTTGAACTGAAGCTGATTTGAACCCGTGAGAATAAATAATGAGTTGAGTGCCCTCGAGAATTATGAAATTATACAAAGCATGCATTCGCTTGCAATCAATTCATCCTTCCAAACACGACAAATGATGTCAATAATACCTAATAAAAGGGTTAGTTTAGGCCTGCTGGTAAATTTAGTAACTACCCTGTTATCCAAGCTAAACAGCCATTGATTACACTGTAAATAATATCCGGAAATTAGCAGTTTTCCATATTTAGTGATTCATGTTTTCTTGTTTATTTCTGCTTTTGAATTGCATTATGGGATCTTGATCTTTCTTCCTACAACTTTTAACCTTGAAAAGTTTGAAAAAGTGACTTTTATGCACATTTTTAATAGTTTAAAGTCATATTGTCTGGGTTGGTGTTGTATATTACACTACAAATACCTGGTAATAAACTGCCAGCACATTTTACAGACTTGTTTCCTTATATATTATTTCTTATACATTATATTATCTCAAACTTCTAAAATGTCAATAAAAATCACCTTGTTAAACTGTAGAGTTGAATTTTCAACATCAAAAGTCGACAGAGCAGAGATCAACATCCCATAATTCAATGCACAACCGTAAATAAACAGAAAACACTTAACAACTGTTATGCTTTTATGTTAAACTAAGTTAATCAACCTAATTTTGTAAGTAATACAAGCTTTTCTGAGTCTGTTTAATGTAATTTAAGTAAAAATGTCTTAGAAGGTTAATGTCATTCAACTTAAAAACGTAAGGAAACCTTGTCATTGTTTAACAGTGGACTTTCTAAGTAATAATGCTGTACTTTTAAAAGCAATGTTATTGCTGTACACTATTGCAGCAGCTCTATTCTGTCTGAGTTATGATTTCTGCAAAGCCCCGCCCTCCCACAAACAGAGTGCTCTGATTGGTTGGCTGACTCACTCTGTTGTGATTGGCCAATCATCTTCAGTAATCATCAGAAATTCATTCATTCATTTTCCTTCGGCTTAATCTCTATTTCAGAGGTCGCCACAGCAGAATGAACCACCAACTATTCTAGCATGTTTTACACAGCGGATGAATTTGTTCATCCAATTCACCTATAGCGCATGTGTTTGGACTGTGATGGAAACTAGAGCACCCGGAGGAAACCCACACCAACACTGGAGAACATGCAAACTCCACACAGAAATGCCAACTGGCCCAACTGGCACTCAAACCAGTGACCTTCTTGCTGTGAGGTGACAGTGCTAACCACCGAGCCACTGTGCCGCCCTTGGCTGAGATACAATTTGAAAATCTAACATTTTAGGATTCATTAAAACCTTAATATTGAGAAATTCATCTTTTAAAATTTTAAAGTATATCTTTTAAGTTTACGTTCTTAGCAATGCACATCACTAATCAAAAATTAAGTTTTAATATACTTTCAGGAGGAAATTTACAAAACGTCTTCCTTAAAGATGGTCTTTACTTAATATACTAATGACTTTTGGCATAAAATAGGAAAATGGACTGTGAAACGGATCTATGTGCTCTATAGAAGCTTCCATTTTAAATTGTCACTGACAAAGTGTGTGCAATAACAAAGAAATGTTAGCCTGGACACTTTCAGTATGTTGCACACATATTTTTGTCTTTTTCCACAAATATATGTCTGTAACATAAGGCTTTTTTTTTTTGATCCAGGGTCACATTTTTTATTATTTGACATTGACCATACACTCATTGGCCACTTTATTAGGTATACCTTACTAGTACCTGGTTGGACCTCCTTTTGCCTTCAGAGCTGCCTTAATCCTTCCTGGCATAGATTCAACAAGGTACTCGAAATATTCCTCAGAGATTTTGCTCCATATTGACATGATAGCATCACTGCAGTTGCTGCAGATTTGTCGGCTGCACATTCATGATGGGGAGTCTCCCGTTCCACCACATCCTAAAGTGCTCTATTGGATTGAGATCTGGTGACTGGAGGCCATTTAAATACAGTGAACCCATTGTGATGTTTAAGAAACCAGTCTGAGATGATTCACGCATTATCACATGGCACGTTATCCTGCTGGAAGTTGATGATGTATCAGAAGATGGGTACACTGTGGTCATAAAGAGATGGACATGGTCAGCAACAATACTCAGGCAGGCTGTGGCGTTGACACTATGCTCAGTTGGTACTAATGGGCCCAAAGTGTGACAAGAAGATATCCCCCCACACCATTACACCACCACCACCAGCCTGAACCACTGATACAAGGCAGGATGGATCCATGCTTTCATGTTGTTGATGCCAAATTCTGACCCGACCATCTGAATGTTGCAGCAGTAATCGAGACTCATCAGACCAGGCAACGTTTCTCCAATCTTATATTGTCCAGTTTTGGTGAGCCTGTGTGAATTGTAGCCTCAGTTTCCTGTTCTTAGCTGACAGGAGTGGCACCCGGTGTGGTCTTCTGCTGCTATAGCCCATCCGCCTCAAGGTTGGACATGTTGTGTGTTCAGAGATGCTCTTCTGCAGACCTCGGTTGTAACGAGTGCTTATTTGAATTATTGTTGCCTTTCTATCAGCTGGAACCAATCTGGCCAATCTCCTCTGACCTCTGGCATCAACAAGGCATTTGCACCCACAGAACTGCCGCTCACTGGATATTTTCTCTTTTTCAGACCATTCTCTGCAAACCCTAGGGATGGTTGTGCGTGAAGATCTCAGTAGATCAGCAGTTTCTGAAATACTCAAACCAGCCAGTCTGGCACTAACAACCATGCCACGTTCAAAGTCACTTAAATGACCTTTCTTCCTCATTCTGATGCTCGGTTTAAACTGCAGCAGATCGTCTTGACCATGTCTACATGCCTAAATGCATTGAGGTACTGCCATGTGATTGGCTGATTAGAAATTTGCGTTGATGAGCAGTTGGACAGGTGTACCTAATAAAGTGGCCGATGAGTGTGTATTTTGTAAGTGACAATTTGAAATGGAGGTTTCTGAAGAGCACATAGATTCGTTCCACAGTCCAAATAGCTGAATAATGTGTTCGCTTAAATAAAACGGTCTTTCTCTAAAGGACGAAGAGGATGAAGGCTACCCGAAGAAGAAGTGGCCGACGGTGGACGCCTCGTATTACGGTGGGAGAGGAGTTGGTGGCATCAAAAGGATGGAGGTGAGTCAAGGAAACACATGGCTTCTTCACTCCACTGCAATGATAAACATGTGTGTGTGTGTGTGTGTGTCTCTGTGTGTGTCAAACTCCAGGTGCGCTGGGGAGATAAGGGATCCACTGATGAAGGAGCCAAACTGGAGAAGGCTAAGAATGCTCGGGTGAAGATGCCAGAGGAAGAGTTTGAGTTTCCCACCACACGAACCCTAAACAACGGCATGAGGAAACCCATCTCCCGCAGAAGTGGTACTCTCCGATCAAGGTAGATCCATTTATCTTTACACCTTCAAGGTTGAGTTATACTTTTCCGTTTTGTTCATGCTCTGACAATAACACTTTGGGGCAGGCAATAGGGTTTCTATATTTCTCAATAGCTGTGTTTCCATCCAAAGATGCAAATTAAATGCGCAATGAACATGTGGAGGCATTTGAATACGCAAATACACAAATCCAATTCATTTGGTGAAAATATTTATGATTTTCACTTGTGAATTCATGAATTTCAAAAAATGTATTATTTTTGAGACTGATCTGGCTCCATATTGTTGTAGTTAGGGTTAAAAATGAATGTTCATTTAATTCACACTCTTTTGCTAATGGACATCATGGCATTGCTTAGCAATCAGTGACCAGAACCAAACCAGCTCTAACCAGCCTGAACCTGAATGAAAGCTCCTGCAACTCTAAGCTGGCTAGAGAGATGGCATCATAAAAAACCTCTGAATTAATTTACAAGCAAGCCAGCAAATGATCAAACCCCACAGAAAAACACATTACGCCACTGCTGTGAAGCCCAGAAGAGTGTCATGCGCACGGTGGACAATGCAGGAGCGTTTTGGAGGACTGGAAGCGGCTCAGATGAAGCGCGTTTGTGGCCTCGGCTCCCGCATTGTTTTATAATGTCTCTGTCAGATGGAAAGGGAGGCTTAATTTAAAGCAGACGCTGAAGCGCACTGACCCGAGGGAGATGAGCTTTGCAGAGCTGGTCCCTTTCCCAACAAAACAACACTCCTTTCTCTCTCTCTTCCACCTTTTTTCCTCAGGATTATATTGGGTGACGGTTCGCTCTGAGTGACTGAAATGAAATGCAAAGAAAAGCTTCTGTGTGCTTCTGACCCAGTTCCTGGTAGAAATTGACCATTTCTGTTTAATCCATCAAGTTTTCAAGAAGCAAAGTGAGATGTTCTGCAGGCCAGCGTCTGGCAAATGTTGCTAAAAACTGTTATTTAACTCAGGAGAGCCACACGATACTGTGTTGGCGAAAGTTACTTTTAAATGTAACACATTACAATTTTAAGTTAATCCCCCCAAAAAGTAATTAATTGCATTACTTAGTTACTTTTGCATTACTTTTTCTGGAAAGTATAATGATATGTTACTTTTTCTGGAAAGTAATGTGATGCATTACTTTTGAGTTACTTTTGCATGACTTTTTCTGGAAAGTATAATGATGTTACTTTTAAGTTACTTTTGCGTTACTTTTTCTGGAAAGTAATGTGATACGTTACTTTTGAGTTACTTTTTTGGAAAGTAATGTGATACGTTACTTTTGCGTCACTTTTTTCTGGAAAGTATAATGATATGTTACTTAAGGTACTTTTGCGTTATTTTTTCTGGAAAGTAATGTAATGCGTTACTTTTGAGTTACTTTTGCATTACTTTTTCTGGAAAGTAATGTGATACGTTACTTTTGCGTTACTTTTTTCTGGAAAGTATAATGATATGTTACTTAAGTTACTTTTGCGTTACTTTTTTCTGGAAAGTATAATGATATGTTACTTAAGTTACTTTTGCGTTACTTTTTCTGGAAAGTAATGTAATGCGTTACTTTTGAGTTACTTTTGCATGACTTTTTCTGGAAAGTATAATGATATGTTACTTTTTCTGGAAAGTAATGTGATGCATTACTTTTGAGTTACTTTTGCATGACTTTTTCTGGAAAGTATAATGATGTTACTTTTAAGTTACTTTTGCGTTACTATTTCTGGAAAGTAATGTGATACGTTACTTTTGAGTTACTTTTTTGGAAAGTAATGTGATACGTTACTTTTGCGTCACTTTTTTCTGGAAAGTATAATGATATGTTACTTAAGGTACTTTTGCGTTATTTTTTCTGGAAAGTAATGTAATGCGTTACTTTTGAGTTACTTTTGCATTACTTTTTCTGGAAAGTAATGTGATACGTTACTTTTGCGTTACTTTTTCTGGAAAGTATAATGATATGTTACTTAAGTTACTTTTGCGTTACTTTTTTCTGGAAAGTATAATGATATGTTACTTAAGTTACTTTTGCGTTACTTTTTCTGGAAAGTAATGTAATGCGTTACTTTTGAGTTACTTTTACGTTACTTTTTCTGGAAAGTATAATGATATGTTACTTTTAAGTTACTTTTGCATTACTTTTTCTGAAAAGTAATGTGATGCCTTACTTTTGCGTTACTTTTTCTGGAAAGTAATGTGATGCGTTACTTTTGAGTTACTTTTGCGATACTTTTTCTGGAAAGTAATGTGATACGTTACATTTGAGTTACTTTTGCGTTACTTTTTCTAGAAAGTAATATGATACGTTACTTTTAAGTTACTTTTTCCGGAAAGTAATTGGATGCGTTACTTTTGAGTTACTTTTGCGTTACTTTTTCTAGAAAGTAATATGATACGTTACTTTTAAGTTACTTTTTCCGGAAAGTAATTTGATGCGTTACTTTTGAGTTACTTCTGCGTTACTTTTTCTGGAAAGTAATGTGATTCGTTGCTTTAGAATGTACTTTTTCATTACTTTTTCTGGAAAGCAATGTAATATGTTACTTTTGAATTACTTTTGCGTTACTTTTTCTGGTAAGTAATGTGATGCGTTACATTTGAGTTACTTTTGCGATACTTTTTAGTTACTTTTGCGATACTTTTTGTGGAAAGTAATTTGATACGTTACTTTTGTGTTACTTTTTCTGGTAAGTAATATGATACGTTACTTTTGATTTACTTTATCTGGAAAGTAATGTGATGCGTTACTTTTGAGTTACTTTTGCGTTACTTTTTTCTGGAAAGTATAATGATATGTTACTTAAGTTACTTTTGCGTTACTTTTTCTGGAAAGTAATGTAATATGTTACTTTTGAATTACTTTTGCGTTACTTTTTCTGGTAAGTAATGTGATGCGTTACATTTGAGTTACTTTTGCGATACTTTTTAGTTACTTTTGCGATACTTTTTGTGGAAAGTAATTTGATACGTTACTTTTGTGTTACTTTTTCTGGAAAGTAATATGATACGTTACTTTTGATTTACTTTATCTGGAAAGTAATGTGATGCGTTACTTTTGAGTTACTTTTGCGTTACTTTTTTCTGGAAAGTATAATGATATGTTACTTAAGTTACTTTTGCGTTACTTTTTCTGGAAAGTAATGTAATGCGTTACTTTTGAGCTACTTTTGCATTACTTTTTCTGGAAAGTAATGTGATGCGTTACTTTTGCGTTACTTTTTCTGGAAAGTAATGTGATGCGTTACTTTTGAGTTACTTTTGTGATACTTTTTCTGGAAAGTAATGTGATACGCTACATTTGAGTTACTTTTGCGTTACTTTTTCTAGAAAGTAATATGATATGTTACTTTTAAGTTACTGTTTCCGGAAAGTAATTTGATGCGTTACTTTTGAGTTACTTTTACGTTACTTTTTCTAGAAAGTAATATGATACGTTACTTTTAAGTTACTTTTTCTGGAAAGTAATTTGATGCGTTACTTTTGAGTTACTTCTGCTTTACTTTTTCTGGAAAGTAATGTGATTCGTTGCTTTAGAATGTACTTTTTCATTACTTTTTCTGGAAAGCAATGTAATATGTTACTTTTGAATTACTTTTGCGTTACTTTTTCTGGTAAGTAATGTGATGCGTTACATTTGAGTTACTTTTGCGATACTTTTTAGTTACTTTTGCGATACTTTTTCTGGAAAGTAATTTGATACGTTACTTTTGTGTTACTTTTTCTGGAAAGTAATATGATACGTTACTTTTGATTTACTTTATCTGGAAAGTAATGTGATGCGTTACTTTTGAGTTACTTTTAAGTTACTTTTTCTGGAAAGTAATTTGATGCGTTACTTTTGAGTTACTTTTGCGTTACTTTTTCTGGAAAGTAATATGATACGTTACTTTTGAGTTACTTTATCTGGAAAGTAATGTGATGCGTTACTTTTAAGTTACTTTTAAGTTACTTTTTCTGGAAAGTAATTTGATGCATTACTTTTGAATTACTTTTGCGTTACTTTTTCTGGAAAGTAATGTGATGCGTTACTTTTAAGTTACTTTTGCGTTACTTTTTCTGGAAAGTAATGTGATTTGTTGCTTTAGAATGTACTTTTTCATTACTTTTTCTGGAAAGTAATGTGATATGTTACTTTTGAATTACTTTTGCGTTACTTTTTCTGGAAAGTAATGTAATGCGTTACTTTTGCGATCCTTTTTAGTTACTTTTGCGATACTTTTTCTGGAAAGTAATATGATACGTTACTTTTGAGTTACTTTTTCTGAAAAAGTAATGTAATAAAGACAGCATCTGGATTCTCACATTTGTTTTCTCTCATTACACTTTTGCATATACCATTATCGCGATAATGACCGTTTTTTTTATATTTGTGCAACTGTAATTTGTGGTTCTTTTAATAGTTAATCTCTGTTGAGCTACACTAAAAAAAGTTTTGTCATAGTGGAAACATTTGTTTACAAAAAAACTAAGACTGTTGATTTGTAGCTGACATTTAGAGTGAAATCCATCTCATAAATTTGTATGAAACTGCTGCAAAATGCACAAACAGTGACTCAGACTGCCAATAAACATGAAATTACACAATATATGGGTAATTTAAAAAGTATTAAACGTGTCACATTAAAAAAGGTAAAAAGTGTAGAGTAAAAATAAATAAGAACTAAAAATAATGCTTGGATTTTAGCTGACATAAATAGAAATGATTCCCACAGATGACTATGAATTTACTACAAAATACATAAACACTGTCTTCAAAAATAAAGAAAGATATAATTAAGAACACTTAACTCTTTAATAATTAAAAAAGGAAAGTCAAATATTTAATAATGTTTATTTAATTAACAATAAAAGCTTGAATTAATAACACTTGATTTGTGGTTCTTGTATTAGTTTGTCTCTTGGTTAGTTTGTCTCATAGTGGAAACATTTGTTTGCAAAAAGTAAGACTGTTGATTTGTAGCTGACATTTAGAGTGAAATCCATTCCATAAATTTCTATGAAACTGCTGCAAAATGTACAAACAGCGACTAGAAGTGCCAATAAAAAGGAAATCACGCAATAAGTGTACTAATTAAAAAAGTATTAAACGTGTCACATTAAAAATGCCAAAAAGTGTAGAGTAAAAATAAATAAGAACTAAAAATAATGCTTGATTTGTAGCTGACATATAAATAGAAATGATTCCCACAAATGACTATGAATTTACTACAAAATACATAAACACTGCCTTCAAAAGTGAAGAAAAATTCATTTAACACGTAACTGTATTAAAAAAAAAGGAAATTAATTTGTCAAATATTTAAAAATGTTTATTTAATTTATAATAAAAGCTTTAATTATCAACAAACAAATATAAGTCACTTGGTGGTTCTTCTAATAGTTCCTCTCTGAAAAAGTTGGAGGTTTTGTCAAAGTGGAAACATTTGTGCGCAATCAATTAATCAATCAATAAATAAATAGATAGATAAATAAATAAATAAATAAATAAATAATCACTGCTAATGATTTGTA
Source organism: Danio aesculapii (assembly GCF_903798145.1). Lineage (NCBI taxonomy): Eukaryota > Metazoa > Chordata > Actinopteri > Cypriniformes > Danionidae > Danio > Danio aesculapii. The sequence continues at coordinate 40,909,262 of NC_079444.1, forward strand.
GCTAACATTTAGAGTGAAATCCATCCCATAAATTTCTGTGAACTGCAAAACAGTGAAATACACAAACAGACTAGGAATAGCCATTAAAATAAAATGATTGAATGAAGTGATCAGGGTTTTGATATAAAAAGTATTCAATGTCACATTAAAATGTTCATTTGTTTTACTTATACTCTTATTTTACCCTTTTATTTACTCAATTTATTTATTATTGCATTAAATTGAATGTTATTTTATTTTGAGTGGAAAAATATGAAAATTAAGAGACTGAGTCTGTAATTTTGTTTCTGTATTATAAATGGATATATTCTCTGTGTGGAGTTTGCATGTTCTCCCCATGTTGGCGTGGCTTTCCTCCGGGTGCTTTGGTTTCCCCCACAAGTCCAAACACATGCGCTAGGGCAATTGAGTACGCTAAATTGTCTGTTGTGTATGTATGTGAATGAGTGTGTATGGATGTTGCCCAGTGATGGGTTGCAGCTGGAAGGGCATCCGCTGCGTAAAACATGTGCTGGATAAGTTGGCGGTTCATTCCGCTGTGGTAATCTCTGATTAATAGAGAGACTAAACCGAAAAGGAAATTGTTCAATACCAAGAATTAAAAAAAAGTTAATTAAATTATTGAATATTAAAGTAACAAGAACTAATAATAAGTCTGATTCATAGCCATATAAATAGAAATTCATCCCATAAATGACTGAAATTGCTACGAAATACATAAACATGGTCAAGACGTGAGAAGAAAAATAAACTTATTGTATTAATTACTAAAAGGTAAATAAATATGACACATATTTTAAAAAAAGTTCATTTAATTAACAATAAAAGTTTAAATCAACAACTCTAAACTCTAAAATAAGTCTAATGATTTCTAATTTACATATACTACTACGTATTACAAATAATATGGCAAAATATTACAAAAATTTGCATTTGAGGAGGCCAACAAAATGCAATTGAGAATTAATAGCTACCTGAAGTATTAATTAAAGTAAATTAGATTAATTAAAGTAAATAAATGTCACTTTTCTAAATAATCTCATTTTTTAAAATACAAATGGTATTCAGTGTGAATATAAATAATATTTTAATAATATTAAAATATTAAGTAAAGCATCATTGCATTACTATTTAATTATTATTTTAATTATTTATACTATTTGCATTATCGACTATCAAGCATCAAGTTTAAAATTCTGCCTCTTTGATACATAAATTAATTATTCAGTCATTCTCTTTTCAGCTTAGTCACTTTACTAATCTGGGGTCGGCACAGCGGAATGAACCGCCAACTTATCCAGCAAATGTTTTACGCAGCGGATGCCTTTCCAGCCGCAACCCAGTACTGGGAAACATCCATACACACTCATTCACACACATACACTACGGACAACTTAAGCTTATCCAATTCACCTATCCCACATGTTTTTGAACTTGTGGGGGAAACCGGAGCACCAGGAGGAAACCCACGTGAACACGGGGAGAACATGCAAACTCCACACAGAAATGCCAACTGAACCAGTTGAAGCTCGAACCAGCGACCTTCATGCTGTGAGGCGATTGTGCTACCCACTGTGCCACTGTGATGCCACTAATTAATTACTACATTATAATTATAATAAATATTAATTTAACATAATAAATTGTTACAAATAATACCGCAAATTATTACAAAACTTTGCATTTGAAGAGCCAGGCACAATAAATATGTCAATTAATCAATCAATTAATGTCAATAAATGTCACTTTTCTAAATAAACACTTTATTATAATGGTATTCTCTGCTAATATAAATAATAAATGATGCATTACTATTTTAATTATTATTTTAATTATTTATACTGTTTGCATTATCCACTATCAAGTATCGAGTTTAAAATACTGCCTCTTTGATACATAAATTAATTATTACATTATAGTTATAATCAATTTTAATATAACATATTGATTCTAATAAATTATTACAAATAATACCGCAAATTATTACAAAATTTTGCATTTGAAGAGCCAGGCACAATAAATATGTCAATTAATCAATCAATTAAAGTCAATAAATGTCACTTATCCAAATAAACACTTTTTTTTTTATTATTCCAAATGATATTCAGCAGAATATTAATAATAAATGATGCATTACTATTTAATCACTATTTTATTTATGGATACTATTTGCATTATCCACTTGGTACAGTATATAAGTTGAAAATACTGCCTCTTTGATACAATAAATTATTACAAATAATACCGCAAATTATTGCAAAACTTTGCATTTGAAGAGCCAGGCACAATAAATATGTCAATTAATCAATCAATTAATGTCAATAAATCTCACTTTTCTAAATAAACACTTTTTTTTAAATTACAAATGGTAATAAATAATGCATTAATATTTAATTATTATTTTAATTATGGATACTATTTGCATTATTCTCAAAATACTGCCTCTGATACACAATGTTTTCTTAAAAAAGCATCAATATTTACCAAATAATCAGTTTATATATATATATATATATATATATATATATATATATATATATATATATATATATATATATATATATATATATATATATAATAACTGTATGCTATTAAAACACATTAGAGTATGTAAAACCATTAAACAAACTAACCTTTTATTATATTTTTAGTTTATGTGACCTTTCTAGTGCTCAATACATGATCAAATTAGCAGTGAATATGGTCTGACAGCTACAAGCAGTGATTTTCACCTCCAAATATTCAGACATTTTAATAGTCACTAAGTTGAAAACCCTCTGTGAAGAATTAGTCATGAAAATCCAATTAAAAGAGCACTGGCTTTATTCTAATCTCTGTTCTACCCCATAATGTGTGTGTGTGTGTTTTAATTCAGACCCCGAAATCAGAAAATGACAATCTTATCAATTAACAACCTGCATGTAATTTGACACACACACACACACACACACACACACACACGTGCCTCGGTTTCCTCTTTGTAGTCTACTACTGATTAGACTCTCACAATTATTTCTGCATTACTGATGAAGTGTGTGTGTGTGTGTGTGTGTGTGTGTGTGTGTGTGTGTGTGTGTGTGTGTGACAGGGAAAGCTTGACGCTCTGTGGGTTTGGCTCAGGAGAGGATATGATCGTGTGTCTGTGATGAGACCTCAGCCTGGAGAGAAGGTAAGAAACACGACGGCATACGATTGAGAAAATAACTAGAAATGATTACATGATAATAAAAGTGTGAGTGTATTATCATTACCAATTAGGTAGAACAAATGTGGGGCAATACGTAATTGCACTGATCATGATTATTGTTATTAATTTTTATTCATTAATATTATTTAAAGGGCACATAGTTTACCTCTTTTTTATGATTTAATATTAATATTCTGGTTCTTCTGAGTGTGCCAGTTTAGGTTCAGTTTAAAACACAATTCAGATTTTTTTATTATAATGTGTTAAAAAGTGTCATGTTGGGGGCGTGTCCACAGCTCGCTGATTTATGGGTGTGTTGCTTCACATGTAGATTAGTTTCGGCTTCCCACCCAACGTAACAAGGGGGCGGGGCCATGAGCTCACCCGCTCTGTGTTTGCAACACAGACAGGCAGACTGAGAGGAGCAGGAGTGAGAGGATCACCATTCAGTCGCACATGTACGACTCGGACACAGACCAAGCAGAGAGTACAAAATCATTTGTGTCTTTGTACAGTTTTACAGCCAACTGTGTGCTAGTTTCAAGTGCCGAGCTTGTACACAGAAACGAATAACCACGCATCCTGAATTAACTTTGATTAAGGCACCGGATGCGCCGCTCGAAGCCGCGACACGGCACACCAGACACTCTCTGTGGCGCGGCAGAAACATGAAGTGTCCCGAATCGTCGCGCCACGCATTTTTGAATTCTAAACATAGGTTTCTGCAGCGGTCCGCGGTGCCCAGCCGTCATCTTGAGTGTACCCTGATAGAAACCGATGTTTAGAATTCTAAAACGCATGCTAGTTAAGATCACAGGGAGCTTCTGGGATCGCGAAAAATGCAAACGGCTGAAGTATAAGGTAGACTCAATGAGAAGCACACATGTTTGCAAACCTACCTAAAGATACAACCAATAATTCCGATTAAAGCGATAATGTGGAGAATATTGCTCTTGTGTTGAGCCCAATGAGCCTTGCATCTAAAAATAGAGCTAGGGTGTTCCTTTAGTGATATCGCTTCGACTCACGCTGAAAATGGCGGACGTGAATCAACAAACTGAGGATATGATGACGCGCCTGTCAATCAATATTGGTGGTATCAATATACCGCACTCCTATGTAAAGTTGCGGTCGGTTTGAAATTGAAAAAAAAGCACTGGGTGTGTTTATATCACCCCAATATGACAGTCTATACACCATACATGCACATATGTCTGTCCAAACAGCTTGAAAAGTAGATTTTTTACCATAGGTGCCCTTTAATATAAAAAATTAGACCAATAATAAAACATAAAATTAAAATAACGGTAACACTTTACAATAAGGTTAATTAGTTAATGCATTTACTAACATGAAGTAATCATGAACAACACTTGTACAGCATTTATTATTCATAATTGCACATTTACTAATGCATTATTAACATCCAAGTCCATGCATGTTAACATTAGTTAATGCACCGTGAGTTAACATGAACTAACTGTATTTTCATTGACTAACGTTACCTAACATGAACAAATACTGTAATAAATGTGTTGTTCATTGTTTCTTCATGTTACTAAATGCATTAATTAACATTAACTAATGAACCTTATTGTAAAGTGTGACCAAAATAACTTAAACTGGCATCTTCTTTTATCCAAAATTGTAAGATTTAAAGGGCACCTATGATGAAAATCATCTTCTGTAAGCTGTTTGGACAGAACTGTGTGTAGCTATAGTGTCCACAATCATATTGGGGTGATTTAAAAGCAACAACAAGCCTAATAAGGTGACAATAAGCCTCTTTTTTTAATTTCCTGATGTTAACATAGGATCCAAATCCCTCATATTTTGAGGCCGACCCCAACGTGACGTCGGAGTGCGGTTTCCCCGCCCACTGAATGGATTGACAGACGTATATTAACATGTCTCTGTAGAACACATATAGTCATCTCAAAAAAGACAGGATGTGCAGAAAGCAACTGGGATTAAAAGATCTGTTCAGCTCTCTGTGATCATCAATCATTATCAAATGTGATCAAGAATGAGTTTAAAACAGTTTTAAAACAGTGCATGTTTGTAATAGTCGGTAAAATTGCTACGGAATTCTACACCACAGCATAGTATCAGTACAATTACAAAAGAAAATGCTTCAATACTGGTTTGTGGATGTTAAATCAGGTTTATTTTGTACATAAACATAACGGATATCCATATAGCAGTGGATATTAACATCAGTGGCATAGCACATAATGCGGGCGGGGGGGGTCTGAAACTGAAGAGGGGGGGGGGGTGAGGGTGGAAGAGAGCGATCTGAAACGGAAGAGCGGGGGGGATGGGTGGATGGAGAGCGATCCGATATTGAAGAGCGGGGGGGAGGGTGGCGGTGGTGTATAGCGATCTGAAATTGAAGAGCGGGTGGGTGAGTGGGGGTTGTGGGGGATACTGTAAAAGCGATCTGAAACTGAAGAGCGGGGGGATCCGCGATCAGAAACTGAAGAGCAGAGGGGGTGGGGGGTGGATAAGTGCCATAGGGCCCCCTAGTCACGCGTCACTACGCCACGGATTAACATGTATCCCATCATATTTGCCGTGCAAAAAAAAAATGCTAAATTAAACGCATACCTGTCAACATTGGGATGTAAAAATACGGACATGTTTACATATTAATAGGTGAATTTGTCTGTTTACGAACACACCCAAATCTAAAAGTGTCCACTTTCGCTCTTCAAATCGCATGTACATGCTGGGAACAGTGTCTTTATCACTACAGAGCACATCCATCCGTCAGCACCGATACATGGCTGGAATGATTCAGAGATTGCATAGAAAGGGTGACGGTCGATGCATAGCTTTATTGGAAATTAAGTGAATGTGGCTGTTTTAATATTAGTTTCAACATGCTTTCAAACTCAAATAAAGAGAAAGCACAGTTCTCTTGAATAGCTTTTGCTATTATAGTTGCAGTCAGAATTATTCGCCTCCTTTGATTTTTTTTTTTTTCTTTTTAAAATATTTCCCAAATGATGTCTAACAGAGCAAGGAAATTTTCACAGTATGTCTGATAATATTTTTTCTTCTGGAGAAATTCTTATTTGTTTTATTTTGGCTTGAAGAAAAACAGTTTTTAATTTTTTAAAAGCCATTTTAAATTATTCGCCCCTTTAAGCTATATTTTTTGATAGTGTACAAAACAAACTATCATTATACAATAACTTGCCTAATTACCCTAACCTGCCTAGTTAACCTATTTAACCTAGTTAAGCCTTTAAATGTCACTTTAGGCTGTATAGAAGTGTCTTGAAAAAAAACTTGTCAAATATTATTTACTGTCATCTTGACAAAGATAAAATAAATCAGTTATTAATATAAATATAAATGAGTTATTAAAACTATTATGCTTAGAAAATGTGTTGAAAAAATCTGATCTCCGTTAAACAGAAATTGGGAAAAAAATAAATAAGGGGGTTAATAACTTAGGGGGGTAATAATTCTGACTTCAACTGTATATTACATTTGAGATCGGCTCTTTGATGCTATATTCACTTTTCATAGGAAGATTAAAAATACGAGAGAAATATGAAAAAATATTAAACGGGACACTAATGGGACAGAATGGTAAAATAAGAGAGAATCCTGGCAAAAATGGGAGGGTTGACAGGTATGGTTAAACGTGTGTGTGTGCTGTGTGTGTGTGCATGAGCTTTGTAACAAAATTGTGTGTGACTCATCATTGCAGAAAGGCTTGAATTAACTCCACAACAAATACATCAAATAATCATTGGGAAAGTCCTTACTGTAGTATTTCTCACAAGCGTTACCTGAGATCTGCTTCCTTCATGTCTGTCACACTGAGGCACGTGGGAATGGTGGGTGGGGAGAACTAGGTCATTTGCATTCAAGGCACAGGCAACAAAAACAGCTACATAGTGTTCAGAGCAGAAAATCCAATATTCTGAAAGGTATAACAAATAATCTGATGGGTGTTTTGAGCTGAAACTTAACAGACTCATTCTGGAGAATGGGGTAAAAAAGGTGCCCTTTAAAGCGTCTGTAAATGAATGAGTTAATCACTCAAAAAGACACTGCCACCTACTTGCATTTTTAAAGTCTTTATAGGGTCTTAAGTCTTAAGTTTATTCTTCTTATTAAAAAGAAAACAAATCATTTTGTCAACCCCTCCTGGCTAACCCTTTGAAGGTGCTTTCACACTTGGTTCAATTGCCTGGACCAAACCCAAGTTCGCTTGTCCCCCTTTCCACCTTCTTGGCTGATTTGTGTTCACACCGTCTGTTCTCCTTCTGAACCTTGGTACACTTGCGTCATCAAGCTGCTGTTTTGTGCACAGCAGTTGCGGTGACGGCCACAAAAGCAAAGCACCAAAATGGAGACGCATATCATGGTCATTCTGCGGTTACTGAATCTTTTGCTTTTGTTACCAAGACCAAAATACAGAGAGCCACTTGCATCGCACTGTAGCCCAGACCACCTCTTTCAGGGTGCTTTCACACTAGCACTTTTGGGCTGCACCCGGGTTCGTTTGACATCAAAGTATGATATGTTTTTGTCCTTTGAACATGGGCACGCACCCGTGAAACTTCATCACCCTAGTATCCCTTGTATCACTTCTGATGTGTATGCAATCGTGTCAAATAACGAAAGTGCACCGCCAACTATACAACAAACTTTAGTTTTCATAACAATCATTGTTATGAAAACTGTGTGTGTGTGTGTGTGTTTGTATCTACCTTGGTTACAAGCGGGACTGGCCCAGTGCAAACAGTGACTATGTTTACATGCGCATCAGTAATCGAATTATTTGCCCCAGTCTGAATAAGACAATAATAAGATTAAGGTGTTTACACGAGTTGCTTTTTGAATGTTCCTTTCATGATCCCGTTTTACATGTTATAGCGCATGATTCGATTAACGTCATTGTGTCACTGCGCTATCCACGTTTCCTTCAGAGTTTCATGTCATTTCGGGTGTTTCATTTTTAGTTTGTCGACCTTAACTGCGGTTTGGCACTTTCACTTTCACATGCCCCCGTGACAAATGAGATATTGAATGCAACTATGAACTGCTGGAAGAGTGTAGTTTTAATGGAAGTTCATACCGCACGCTGAATGGAAGAAAAAAAAAACTCTGCATTTCATGATGCAGGTGTCTGTGGTCTTCACTGACTTTGTAGGTGCAGATAATCGTGTCAAACAGCCGTGTGTGTATAGACTATCCTGTCGCAAAACGTGGCGAAAAGTCCTACATAACGGTAGTAGTTCGAGAGTTTACATGTCTGTACTGCACTTATTATATAATGCGATTAAAATCGGCATACTCTGATTCTTCAGCACAAGCTAGAACCAGATCCACAGGTGGCACTGTATGGGGTTACTTCAGAGGAAATACAGCTGCCTTCTTCAAAGTGAAATATCATTGATTTTTCGACTTTACTGGCACGTAGGGCTATTTTGCTAAAATGGAACGATTCTCATCCTCCTACTCATACTCAGTGGATTAGAGAAACTATGTCATGTCTTCATTTAGAAAAAATCAGGTTTTCATTAAGAGGGTCAGAAGGGAAGTTTTTTAAAGTGTGGCAACCTTTTATTGATTATGTGGAAAATCTCAAATAATTAGATTTTGCTGTAAATATGGTATGTATGGTTATATGTTTGTAAAATTTATTTATTTCATTTAAAAAAAATATTTATTGTTATTATTATTTCCTTGTATTTGTATTTAAACCTACATGTACAATTCTATATTTGTTTATTTTTGGCTAAAGTGAGCGTTCGTTATTCCGCTGTTGGGTTGGTATGGGTCTGGGGTTTGTATTGTTGTTTCTTATTTGAAATACTGAAAATCAATAAAAAAATATCTAAACCAAAATCGGCATACTCCACATGTCTTAATTCGATTTCTCTTTAGTTCGATTATGACCTAGTTTTGTCTTAATCGTATTCAAAATTAGATTATTGGTGTCCATGTAAACGTACTTAATGTCTGCTTATCTCCTCCAAAAACGACTTCTGTAGACATCTCGTGATGTTCTGAACGTTTTTAATATTTTTTTGCACCAGATTGACGCAAGTGGGCTCTCTTTATTAAGATTCAATAAAAAAGCAGAAAGACTGTGATATGTGGACGTCTCCATTTTGGTACTTTGCTTTCGTGGCAGTCACCTATCAACAGCTGTACACAAAACATCAGCGTGAGGATGCAAACGAACAGAGTTCAGAAGGAAAAAAAGACGGTGTGAACACAAATCAGCCAAGGGAGGACAATCTTGAACTTGGGTAAGGACCAGGCATTCGGACCAAATGTGTGAAAGCACCCTCAGGTGGACTCGGGTCCGGTTCGTGGGTGTGCACCCAAGTTCAGAAGACAGCGTTCACACTAGCGAAACATACCGTACTCTGACGTCAAACAAACCCGGGTGCGGATGTGCTAGTGTGAAAGCACCCTGATAATCCTGATAAAGGTGCCCCTTTTTACAAGATTTAAAATAACTCTCAGAAGTCCCTAGAGCAGGGGTCACCAAACTTGTTCCTGAACGGCTGGTGTCCTGCAGATTTTAGCTCCAACCCTAATCAAACACACCTGAACAAGCTAATCAACGTCTTACTAGGTATACTTGAAACACCCAGGCAGGTGTGTTGAGGCAAGTTGGAGCTAAACCCTGGAGGGACACCGGCCCTCCAGGACCGAGATTGGTGACCCCTGCTCTAGAGTATGTGTGTGAAGTTTCAGCGCAAAATAATGTTTTATAACTCTCTGAAACTGACCCTTTAAGCTCCGAATTGTGGCTTTTTGGTGACTGTTGCTTTAAATTTAAATGAGGTATTGCATATTTCAAAAGAGGGCGGAGCTACACATGTCGATTGTGTCAGCATAGTGGCAGATTCAAAAACAAGACTAACGCCCTATGCTAATGAGGGAGAGATGGTCACTAGTGGGTGGGGCTTTCCCCTTCTGATGACACACACAAAGGGAGAATGTCAATCAAAGTGTTTCTGCAGACTGATTTGATCAAAAGTGATTATAAAATAATTGAAAATTAAAAAATTTGACCATTAGAAGCTGATTATATTCACACACTGCTGCCACACAACTGTGTTCAAACCCTTTATAAGGGATTTTTGCATAATAGGCCCCTTTTAAGTTAAAGAAAAATCCCATTAAACAGGACCACAGACATCTGTTTCCATCTCCATATAAGGTCAAAGAAAGCAGTTTTCTGGATTCCTGCAGATTGTGACAAGCAGATGAAAAGCATTGTGTGGTACAGTGAAGATGAAAGAAGGCCAGCTGTGAGCAATAAGTGCCGCCAGTAGCAATGAATGGAGCGCTCTCTGCTTAAAGCATTATACACCTCCCGCCCCAGAGAGCTGGTAAATGGAGGAATGCTGGACACTAATCTGACGGCCTTCACACTTGGAGCGGTCCGATTGCCTTCAATCCTCACAGGCAAACAAAAAAGCTTCTGCTGACTCATTAAACTGTTTTGAACTAAATAACACGAAACAGTAAACTGTGCTGAAACCATCTCACGAATGCTGTCTTTGTAAATCAGAGCCATGATGTGGGAAAGCAGACTCTCTTAAAGAGGTCAGAAGAAAGTCGACTTTTTACTTCATCTTTTAAAGGGAACTTATACAAAAATCCAGCCTCCGATGGTAAAAAAAATAACTAATTCTATTTTTTAGATTCACACTTTGTCTTTAGAAACACTTTGATTGACATTCTCCCATTGTACGTGTCATCAGTGGAGGAAAGCTCCGCCCACCAGTGACCATCTCGTCCTCATTAGCATAGACAGCCCTGAGTGAGAAGCAGATAACTGTCATTAGATTTTTAAATGTCATGTAGCTCCGCCTTCTTTTGAATTTAAAGCGACAGTCGCCAAAATGCCACAGTTAGGATCAAAGCCTAAAAGGGTCAGTTTCAGAAAGTTATTAAACATTATTAGTGTCGTATTTTGGGCTGAAACTTCACACACACTCTAGAGACCTCAGAGACTTAGTTTACATCTTGTCAGAAGGGGCATAATAGCTTCTCTTTAACAGGAGTTTGATGTCTTAAAAATATGCAATATGAGTGCTTAGCATAAATGAACACACTTCTTACATTTCTGCCTTTTATTTATTTTTTTTAAATACTATACAATAAGATACTTGTGTAAAAAGCATTACATTCGACAGTACCAAAGCACAAACTCAAGCTAATTTAACAAATTACAGTGCAACAGTAAAATATTCATAGCACTTCACTTTTTCCACAATTTTTTATGTTACAGCCTTATTCCCAAATGGATTAAATTAATTTATTTCCTCAACATTCTACACACAATACCCCATAATGACAATGTGAAAAGAGTTTTTTAACTGTTTTAAATTTATTACAAATAAAAAACCTGATAAATCACATGTGCATCAGTATTCACAGCCTTCGCTCAATACTTTGTTGATGCACCTTTACAGCAATTACAGCCTCAAGTCTTTTTGAATATGATGCCACAAGCTTGGCACACCTGTCGTTGGGAATCTTTGCCCATTCCTCTTTGCAGTACCTCTCAAGCTCTATCAGGTTGGATGGGAAGCGATGGTGTACAGCCATTTTCAGATCTCTCCAGAGATGTTCAATAGGATTTAGGTCTGGGCTCTGGCTGGGCCACTCAAGGACATTCACAGAGTTGTTGTGAAGCCACTCCATTGATATTTGGCGGTGTGCTTTGGGTCATTGTCCTGCTGGAAGATGAACCGTCACCCCAGTCTGAGGTCAAGAGCGCTCTGAAGCACGTTTTCATTCATCTTTCCCTCGATCCTGACTAGTCTTCCAGTTCCTGCTGCTGAAAAACATCCCCACAGCATGATGCTGCCACCCCCATGCTTCACTGTATTAGGTATTAGCCTGGTGATTCTCCAAACGTAACGTCTGGCATTCACTCCAAAGAGTTCAATTTTATCTCATCAGACCAGAGAATTTAGTTTCTTATGGTCTGAGAGTCCTTCAGATGCCTTTTGGCAAATTCCAGGCGAGGAGTGGCTTCCGTCTGGCCACTCTATCATACAGGCCTGATTGGTGGATTGCTGAACAGATGGTTGTCCTTCTGTAAGGTTCTCGTCTCTCCACAAAAGAACGCTGGAGCTCAGACAGAGTGACTATACTGTAGACCTCCCTGACTAAGGCCTTTCTTCCCCGATCACTCAGCTTAGATGGCCGGCCAGCTCTAGGAAGAGTCCTGGTGGTTTCAAACATCTTCCACTTACGGATGATGGAGGCTGCTGTGCTCATTGGAACTTTCAGAGCAGCAGAATTTTTTTCTGTAGCCTTCTCCAGCCTTGTGCCTCGAGACAATCCTGTCTCGGAGGTCTACAGACAATTCCTTTGTCTTTATGCTTGGTTTGTGCTTTGACATGCACTGTCAACCCTGGGACCTTATATAGACAGGTGTATGCCTTTTCAAATCATGTCCAATCAGCTGAATTTACCACAGGTGAACTCTAATAAAGCTGCTGAAACATCTCAAGAATGATCAGTGGAAACGGAATGTACCTGAGCTCAATTTAAGGCTGTGAATATGTCTGTACATGTGATTTTTCAGGTTTTTTTTTTTTTTAATAAATTTGCAACAATTTCACTAACCCTTTTTTCACATTTTCATTATGGGGGATTGTGTGTAGAATATTGGGGAAATAAATTAATTTAATCCATTTTGGAATAAGGCTGTAACATTAAAAAATGTAGGAAAAGTGAAGCGCTATGAATTCTTTCCAGATGCACTGTAACTTAAGATCGCTATGCAAATGTTAGTACACACCAATGAAAATGTTAGGGGAAATATTAAGTAAAAAAATAATAACAATGAAAGTTTAAGAGAACAATAAAATACATTTTTTTCAACACCCAATTTAACTTTTTAAAAATGTATTATCTTTCTGTTTCTAAAGATGTTAGATGACCACACTTTTATCTTAATAGATATAACTGTTTATTAAAACAGTTTTGTTAAATAATGTTTTGTTAAAATGCACCATATATTGTCTATATTCACTGAGAAATGGATAAATCATTTTCAAAAATATTTTCAAATGAGGTTAAAAAAATATCAAAATACTAAGAAAATTTCACATTAAATTATGCCTATATGAAGTGCTTAGCAATGCACTTTACCAACCAAATTTGACTTTTCACACACACACACACACACACACACACACACACACACACACACGCACACACACACATATATGTATGTATGTATGCATGTATGTATACATATATATATATATATATATATACACAGTTGAAGTCAGAATTATTAGCCCCCATTTGATTGTTTTTCTCTTTTTTTAAATATTTCCCAAATGATGTTTAACAGAGCAAGGACGTTTTCACAGTATGTCTGATAATATTTTTTCTTCTGGAGAAAGTCTTATTTGTTTTATTTTGGCTAGAATAAAAGCAGTTTTTATTTTTCTACAAACCATCATTATACAATAACTTGCCTAATTACCCTAACCTGCCTAGTTAACCTAGTTAACCTAGTTGAGCCTTTAAATGTCACTTTAAGCTATATAAAAGTGTCTTGAAGAATATCTAGTCTAATATTATTTACTGTCATCATGACAAAGATAAAATAAATCAGTTATTAGAGATGAGTTATTAACACTATTATGTTTAGAAATGTGTTAAAGTAATCTTCTCTCCGTTAAACTGATATTTGGGAAAAAAATAAACAGGGGGGCTAATAGTTCTGACTTCAACTGTATATATGGAAATTTACAAAATGTCTTTGTGGAACATGGTCTTTACTTAACTTCTAATGATTCATGTTATAAAAGAGACCCATACTCTCTCTGTGTGTGTGTGTGTGTGTGTGTGTGTGTGTGTGTGTGTGTGTGCGTGTGTGTGTGTGTGTGTGTGTGTGTGCTATTTTGATTTTGAATAATCTTTCATACTTGAAAAATACAGCAATATTGTGTAAATATGAACTATTTTCAATTTGAATGTATTTTAAAATGTCATTTTTAAATCCTGACATACAGGCTAAATGTTCTATTTTCAGTGTCAATTTGCTGGTTAAGCCATTGGTGGAAAACCATTGTCCCTATTTATAGCTCTGTAAAAAACATGCTACATTTTTTCAGGATTGAAAGAGCAGCATTTATACCAACCACAAGTCTTCACTAACATTATAGATGTTTTTAAACTTCACTTTTAATCAATTTAACATGACCTTGCTTAAAAAAACTTGGCTGAGGAGGCATTTACAAACAGTCCACATTAAGCTTTAATTTAAACTGCTGTTTATTTTTCACTCTGTAGGGTCGCTGTATGAAATTGACCCGTGTCAAATCCTGCCCGCCTCCTCGATACCCGCATTACAACAACCCGTCCAGTCCCATCTACAGCCTGCCCCACAGCAGATGCCCTCCTGTACCACAGGGCACACTCCCGCCCACCCCACGCTGCTCCGCCCACTCTCCAAACTTGACCCTGCCTCCTCTTCCATTGACTCCACCCCCAGACTCCATAACCCCGCCTCCTTACACTCCTCCTCCAACCAGAGCTCTTCCCCCTGCCTGTCTGAGCATCAGTGTGACTCTGCCTCCACCCACATCGCATTTGTCTCCACCCCCTGATGAGGGTCCACACACAAGAGCTCCGCCCCCTTCCCGCCCACCGCCACGCCCAGATCCCGATGAACCACACTACTACCAGGACTGAGTAGAGATTTGCACAAGAAAAGCTGCTGCCGGCAAAATCTAACACAACATTTTCCAGCCATTAGAAAGGAGCGATTGTTACTGTTGGTAATGCAACCCAGGCTCATTCTGAGAACGTAGTCCCAGGGACGTTTCTGGAGACCGCGAAATACTTAGCCTGGGGTACGTACGGCTGCATTTCATTTCTTTAAGCGAACGCTGCGGGGCGGTGTGACGCTGTTCCCTTCGGCGCTTGCCGGCCGGCCAGCCGGCCGCTCGCCTCCGTGTGGAGGGCTTTCCCGCTGGAACCAGTTTGTCCAGTTAGCTCTTCGTGTACTCTGGCGGACTCGAGGTGCAGAGAGGCGACGACGACCGGGTTCGAGTCCAGGGAAGAGCGGTTCCAGAAATCAGGTAAGAAACCAAAAACAAAGCGAACAAGTTCGTCACAGGGTGAGAATGTGGTCAAAATCCGAAAACGTGGTAAAAATCAGACGAGGGCTTTTCTTTTTCTGGACGGCTTTTGTGAACCGTCGTTGGTTGGGTGTAGGGACGGAGGAGGGTAGGTCAGCCCTCCGATTGGCCGGTCGCACGGTCAATCATCCTGTCATCCAGGCAGACAGGCGGAAGGTCGTTCGACAGCGGCCTCTAGCAGGTTTATGCGAGAACGGCGCGGGAAAAAGCGCGCACATCGGCCTCTCGCGGACTCGCGAAAACAAAAACTGCAAAAATACGTACCTCCCGGGACGTATTTCGCGGCCTCCAGAAACGTCCCCAGGACAACGTTCTCAGAATGAGCCTGGGTTGTGATAATGGCTGCCGATGGGATTGTGACTGTGTTATTGCACATTTGATTCTGATTGGTCGAGAAACATTTAAAGGTGTGTATTTCCTTAAATCGCATGTGTAAGAGGCTTTTTATGTTTTTTGACTTTGTTGACTTCAATATCATCTTGCTTTTCTCTTTAAAAGGTTTTAGATTAGCTCCGTCCACACCAATAATAACATGTAATAATAACATGGAGGAATAATATTGTTTGAGATTAATATAGTGGCGCAGTAGGTAGTGCTGTCGCCTCACAGCAAGAAGGTCGCTGGTTCGAGCCTCGGCTGGGTCAGTTGGCGTTTCTGGGTGGAGTTTGCATGTTCTCCTTGCGTTCGCGTGGGTTTCCTCCGGGTGCTCCGGTTTCCCCCACAGTCCAAAGACATGGAGTACAGGTGGATTGGGTAGGCTAAATTGTCCGTAGTGTATGAGTGTGTAAATATGTGTGTATGTGTTTCCCAGTGATGGGTTGCAGCTGGAAGGGCAACAAATGCTGGATAAGTTGGCGGTTCATTCCGCTGTGGCGACCCCAGATTAATAAAGGGACTAAGCGGAAAAGAAAATGAATGAATAAACGAATGAGATTAATATACACAACCTGACAAAAGTGTTGTCGTTGATCACAGTTGTAAGAGCAACAAATAATACCTTGACTTTTCTGATCTGATGAATCATCTGTTGAACTGCATCCCAATCATCACAAACTCTGCAGAAGACCTACTGGAACCCGCATGGACCCAAGATTCTCACAGAAATCAGTCAAGTTTGGTGAAGGAAAAATCATGGTTTGGGGTTACATTCAGTATGGGGGCGTGCGAGAGATCTGCAGAGAGGACGGCAACATCAACAGCCTGAGGTATCAAGACATTTGTGCTGCCCATTACATTACAAACCACAGGAGAGGGCAAATTCTTCAGCAGGATAGCGCTCCTTCTCATACTTCAGCCTCCACATCACAGCTCCTGAAAGAAAAGAAGGTCAAGCTGCTCCAGGATTGGCCAGCCCAGTCACCAGACATGAACATTATTGAGCATGTCTTGGGTAATATGAAGAAGGAGGCATTGAAGATGAATTCAAAGAGTCTTGATGAACTCTGGGAGTCCTGCAAGAACGCTTTCTTCACCATTCCAGATGACTTTATTAATCAGTGATTTGAGTCATTGCAGAGATGTATGGATGCAGTCCTCCAAGCTCATGATGGAGTCAGACACAATATTCATTCTGTTTCCACTGCAGCATGACTTTATATTCTATACTGGACATTATTTCTGTTCAGTGACAAGACTTTTGTCTAAGCAAAGTCAGACCTTACTGTCCTAATGAAATCATTAAAAATCAAGGCATGATCATATTTTATTTTAGTAAAATAAGCATAATCTAGAGGCCTTTGCCTTTCATATAAGCCACTTCTGATACCAAATGTTGAACTAGAAGCCAAATTATTATTTGTTGTTCCTAAAACTTGAATAGGCGACAAGACTTTTGTCAGGTAGTGTATGTGTATAAATATACTGTACCAACCTTGAAAATGAAATTATGCTATTATATTAAATAATAATCAGATGCAAAAAAAGTCTTAAAATTATAATAATTCTATTGCAAATAAAAAAGGTAATAAAAACCCATCCTGCTTTAAAGAGTTTTAAAGTCACAGACTGCAAAACTAAAGCCCACTTACACTATAAAGCCCAACAGTCAACTTTATCAAATGTTGAGTGTAGTTAACTCAAAATTGACTGAAAGTTAATTCTAGTCATTTGAAAAGAGTTTTGAACTCCGTGTTGAAGGTAATGAGTTAATTGAATACCTCATTACTTCAATTTATATGGAGTAAGTTCACAGTACTCATATAGATTAGTTTAACTCAAATGGTTTGCTGCAATCGGTTTCCTCAAACGGTTTGAGTTGCCTTCACTTATTGGGTTTTACAGTACTCAGTTGGTTTGAGTTCTCTTCATTTATTGGGTTTTACTGAGCTCAAATTGCTTCATTTACTCAAATGGAGTAAGTTCACAGTATTCATTAGGATTAAATATTGAACTTAAATGGTTTGTTGCAATCGTTTTCCCCAAATGGTTTGAGTTACCTTAACTTATTGGGTTTTACAGTGTACAATAAACAATGCAAATATGATTATTTTTGACCTCACAAAATCATTTCTACAGAAAGCAAATATTTGACTGCCTGGCGAGTACACATACATCAACATTGAGTAACGATGACATAATCAGAGTAAATGATAATGGACTGTCGAATTCTTGAGTTAATTAATGAACTAATGTGTGTTAATATTTGACTAATCTGTTGCAAATTATTCTTAAAAGCCATATTCTAATGTCTACTGGCTTTACTGCTAGTCCAAAATTACCTTGTAAATTATGTTTTATTAGCATCTTAGCTGTGCAGAAGGGATTGAGCGAGAAGCATCAGTATTAATGATCCTGTGGTACTTGAGTGTAGTTAAGGTTCAGTTTTAAAGGGATAGTTCATCTAAAAATAAAAATATAATCATTTTTTACCATCTGAAGTGGCTCCAAATCTTTGAGTTTCATTTTTCTGTCTAACACTAAAGAAGATACTTTGAAGAATGTTAGAAACTTGTAATCACCGACTTGCATACAGTAGTAGGAAAAACAAATACTATAGAAGCCAATGACTACGAGCTTCCAACAGTTTTCAAAATATCTTCTTTTGTATGTGTCAGGTTTAAAACAAGAGAAGGGAGAGTAAATGATGGCAGAATTTTCCATTTTGGGTGAACTATCCCTTTAATGCATTTTGAATGCGTCAAGAAAAGATCTGCAGGATAAAACATTCAAGCAAGAACAGACGGAAAATTGACCAAAGCTGAACCCAATGAATGAAGCCATAAAATCCCCAGTGAATTTCCCATGCAGGAGTTCAGAAAAGCAGCTTTAAGTTGGTGTAAAATAACTCTGCGTTATCTATATTAGAAGAGAAACTGCTCTCTCCATCTAACACAGGCATGCGAGTTTATGTGCTTGTTGACCTGCTGTTCCAGTCTTTATAAGGTTTCTTCAGGTTAAGTTAACCCAGTGTATTTTACCCATAAACTAAAAACAGCTACATTTACAGCCCATTAGAAATTCATTAGGCTTCCAGATCAGTCTACAAAGTGACGTGATGACAGAGCAGACCAATAATAAAGGGAATTATACAACGTCTGGCCTGAAATAGCAATGCAGATCACATTTCTAACTGAACGCTTGACGAACGATGCAGACTTTTATTATGTATATACAGATACTTTGCAAAAAGCTGTGCTACGAATAAACATCCGTGAGTAAAAACGCTCACACTTTATTTTGATGGTCCATTTATTGAATTAAGTTACATTGCATCTACATGCCAACTAATTCTCATTAGATTATAAGTAGACTGTTCGGTGGGGGTTGGGGTTAGTGTAAGTTGACATGTACTTGCTGAGTTTTATAGTCAGTTAAATGTCTGCTGAAGAAGCAGTATCATCAGATATTAAGCAGACAGTCTACTTATACTCAAATTGACCATCAAAATAAAGTGCTACCGTAAAAACTCATGAGGAGCTTGATGTAAATGGTTTTTGAGCTGTTGTGATGTTCGTACTTACAGGAATTGCTGAAAAGTGAAAATTGTGTCATTTGCTCCCCCTCATGTCATGCTTTTTGTTCTGTTGTTCTTTCCTTTCAGTATATTTTGCTAAACAAAGTCATACAAGTTTGAGACCGCTTAACAGTGTGTAAATAAATTTTCATCTGCCTGGTTTTATGTGCATAATTTGGAATAATCACATTAAAAATGCTTTAACAGAAATACAAAGATGCACATACATTTTGAAAATGTGTCAGACCCCCTTTTTTATGTTTATTTTTTGTGGTTTTTCGTAAAAAACATAAAAATGACTGATTTTGAGGTGGTAATTCCCAGAAATTTGTGGACAATATCTAAATAATTTACCATATTAGGTAACCTACTATGTTAGGTGTGCAATCTACAATGACAATAGCACAATCATAAAAGTAAAGCTTCTTTATTTTGGTCTCTTGTCAAGACCAGATCTAAAACAGCTCTAAAACAGTTAAGATTAAGCCAAAAGAAGGTTGGATAACTCTTATTTTTATTCACGATTTTACTTTCTCTCAGATTTCGCTTCCTGGAGCATTTGACATCATGCACCTCACCCAGGACATGCGTTTGGGCTTCCCCTACCGTAATACACCTAAAACACTGACAAAGCAGCGTTTCCAGCACATCGCAAAACATCTGAAATGTTGTTTTGCTCATTCTGAAATCCCTCAGCTGAAGTCTGTCATCACAGCGCTTCAGTATTATTAATATTCGATTGTTATTTCCTCCAGAACTGTCTTGAGCATCTATCTGCGCTTGCAAAAAGCATCTCACGCCTCCAAAAGCCACCGCATTGCGTTTATTGTGCTTCGTCATCTTTTTTTGATGCGCAAAGGCCATCGGTTCACCGCTCTGCACCGAGTGCAAGAACACTAGAGCATGTTAAAGCCGCGAAGATCAGTCGATTGCAGGTCTGTGTTTGCACTCATTAAACATTGGTAAAGTGCAGTGAACTGATGACCTTCTCAGCCAATCACAGTCATTTCTGTTGAGCGCTGGTGAATACTACGGCAAATCAGTGGTGTTTAAGAACGCGCTCAACAGCGCTTCAATGTTAGTGGGTAATTGACAATTTTTTATATATTTCAGTACAGAGATTCAGTATCATGACAAGTCTAATATAGTGAAAGAATCCGTTTGATAAATGGCATCTAAACCGTGTGTTTGGGAAAGAAAACATTAGCTAATTAGAGCCTTTTCCCTTAACTTAGCTGTAAATGAGGTCTGATATCCCTTTATATTTTCACTATTCATTCAGAACGGACCTTCGGGTCACTCAGAAGGCGGTGAAATGATCAATTTGTGTCACTTTCTTTTTGCTGATAAGAAATACAGCCAGGAATACAACGTTCCTGTGAGCATCAGGCGATAGGGTTTCTTCCCACCACAGCCTCGATTTCACTTTTAAAAAGGCAGCCTCATGTCGGCGCAATAACCTTGTGGTTAGCGCGCTGACATATGGTGCAGTAGCATGTCAGGGCATCCCAAGTTCGAATCCCGGCTCGAGGACATTTCCCTGCCCTACCTCCCTCTCTCTCTCTCCAACTTCACTTCCTGTCTAAATACTGTCCTATCTAATAAAGGCAAAAAATAAATCTTTTAAAATAAAGGTGGCCTCATGAAATCAGTCTATTGTGTTTTACAGTGTTTTCATTTTTAATTTCACATGCCGTATTGAACATATTGAGCGTCTAACATTTGGATCAGCGTCATTTATATTGGCTAACAGAATTTCAGCACTGAGAGACACATCTTAAACTCTGCTGTGGCGAGCGTCATAAAAATGACCTTGAATCCGTTCACACCATTGAAAAGAAAACATTTAATATGAACTCTTGAAGTCACAGAAGTGCTGCTGACGGCGCTGGGTTAGAGATCAGCATTATCTCTGAATTACATTTGAACGTTTCTTTTGAGTGTTCAACGATAATACAAGATAATTCAGTCACCTTGACATCCGCCAGTCTTATGTATCATTAAATGTTGTTGTTTTTTCCATTTTCTCCAAGCTCAAGGTCTCTTTAAAAGCTCTAGGTCCATTAAATGATCGGCTTTAACATGCATTCCTGGTATAACTGTGCATGACTCAGTGCAAGCTTTGTTCTGTGCTCACCATTGAAAAATGTGGAGATTCTCTGTAAGGTGATTTCGTCCTTCAACCTTCACTCTATTGTCCAAAAGCCTTATCCAAAGTGGTTGTTGTGCTAATTTTCATAATGAAATTCTTCTGAAAATCCTCTGTAAACTCACATTCACTTCACACTAGTACAGAACGACTGCTTTTCCCCCATGCACAATAACATTGTACATAATATTGCAGTCTCTTTTATAAATGGACCATCTACTTACAAGTTTGAATGAAGGCATCTTCATAATTCTGAATCAAAACATAGCATCTTCTCTGATTGGTGTTAACTTACTTGAGGGCGGGATCAAGCTGTCACTCACATGAGATCCACCAATAGAGGGCATTAGTGCCTGCCCACTTGTCCAGCAGCATTGCATGTCTTTCCTGTATGGATTTTTAAAAGAAGAATAACAACAACCCAGTTAAAATAGTTGGGTTTAAAATACCCCAACATATAACCCAATTATTATAGCACCTTCCCAACTATAGGTTATTTTAACCCAATGCATTGGATTATTTTGATTAAATGTTATTTTTTCTATTCTGGTATGACTATTGCTACTATTACTTGTACTATTATTAATTTTATATTATGGCTGTGTAAATAACATCGTGTTCAAAAATGTTGAAAAATATTGAAAAAGCTTTATTTCCACTACATTTTAAGTTCCAGACACAGCATTTTTATTTATTTAATATGGATCAGCCATGAAGCGCATGTTTGTATCATCAATAATTAAGATTTGTGGTGAAACAGATAGAAAAAACATGACAGAGAGAGATAATTTGATTTAAAAAAAACTACATTATTGTGTCAGAGCTTAAATAAACTTAGAGCAAAAACAACATTGACATACATATTAATACATCTGTTCTGTGTCAGTTAAATCAGTTTACTGTTGGAATTCACATTTTTTAACCCAATTGGTTGAGTTATTAAATAACCCAATAAAGGTTCAAACAAATCAACAAAGCACCAAATATTTTTTAACTCAACCATTGGGTTAAATAACACTCATATTAATACATCTGTTCTGTGTCAGTTAAATCAGTTTACTGTTGAAATTCACATTTTTTAACCCAACTGGTTGAGTTATTAAATAACCCAATAAAGGTTAAAACAAACCAACAAAGCACCAAATATTTTTTAACTCAACCATTGGGTTAAATAACACTTATATTAATACATCTGTTCTGTGTCAGTTAAATCAGTTTACTGTTGGAATTCACATTTTTTAACCCAATTGGTTGAGTTATTAAATAACCCAATAAAGGTTCAAACAAATCAACAAAGCACCAAATATTTTTTAACTCAACCATTGGGTTAAATAACACTCATATTAATACATCTGTTCTGTGTCAGTTAAATCAGTTTACTGTTGGAATTCACATTTTTTAACCCAATTGGTTGAGTTATTAAATAACCCAATAAAGGTTCAAACAAATCAACAAAGCACCAAATATTTTTTTAACTCAACCATTGGGTTAAATAACACTCATATTAATACATCTGTTCTGTGTCAGTTAAATCAGTTTACTGTTGGAATTCACATTTTTTAACCCAATTGGTTGAGTTATTAAATAACCCAATAAAGGTTCAAACAAATCAACAAAGCACCAAATATTTTTTTAACTCAACCATTGGGTTAAATAACACTCATATTAATACATCTGTTCTGTGTCAGTTAAATCAGTTTACTGTTGAAATTCACATTTTTTAACCCAACTGGTTGAGTTATTAAATAACCCAATAAAGGTTAAAACAAACCAACAAAGCACCAAATATTTTTTAACTCAACCATTGGGTTAAATAACACTTATATTAATACATCTGTTCTGTGTCAGTTAAATCAGTTTGCTGTTGGAATTGACATTTTTTAACCTAATTGGTTGAGTTATTAAATAACCCAATAAAGGTTAAAACAAACCAACAAAGCACCAAATATTTTTTAACTCAACCATTGGGTTAAATAACACTCATATTAATACATCTGTTCTGTGTCAGTTAAATCAGTTTACTGTTGGAATTCACATTTTTTAACCCAACTGGTTAAGTTATTAAATAAATAACCCAATAATGGTTAAAACAAACCAACAAAGCACCTAATATTTTTTAACTCAACCATTGGGTTAAATAACACTCATATTAATACATCTGTTCTGTGTCAGTTAAATCAGTTTACTGTTGAAATTCACATTTTTTAACCCAACTGGTTAAGTTATTAAATAAATAACCCAATAATGGTTAAAACAAACCAACAAAGCACCTAATATTTTTTAACTCAACCATTGGGTTAAATAACACTCATATTAATACATCTGTTCTGTGTCAGTTAAATCAGTTTACTGTTGGAATTCACATTTTTTAACCCAATTGGTTGAGTTATTAAATAACCCAATAAAGGTTCAAACAAATCAACAAAGCACCAAATATTTTTTAACTCAACCATTGGGTTAAATAACACTCATATTAATACATCTGTTCTGTGTCAGTTAAATCAGTTTACTGTTGAAATTCACATTTTTTAACCCAACTGGTTGAGTTATTAAATAACCCAATAAAGGTTAAAACAAACCAACAAAGCACCAAATATTTTTTAACTCAACCATTGGGTTAAATAACACTTATATTAATACATCTGTTCTGTGTCAGTTAAATCAGTTTACTGTTGGAATTCACATTTTTTAACCCAATTGGTTGAGTTATTAAATAACCCAATAAAGGTTCAAACAAATCAACAAAGCACCAAATATTTTTTTAACTCAACCATTGGGTTAAATAACACTCATATTAATACATCTGTTCTGTGTCAGTTAAATCAGTTTACTGTTGGAATTCACATTTTTAACCCAATTGGTTGAGTTATTAAATAACCCAATAAAGGTTCAAACAAATCAACAAAGCACCAAATATTTTTTTAACTCAACCATTGGGTTAAATAACACTCATATTAATACATCTGTTCTGTGTCAGTTAAATCAGTTTACTGTTGAAATTCACATTTTTTAACCCAACTGGTTGAGTTATTAAATAACCCAATAAAGGTTAAAACAAACCAACAAAGCACCAAATATTTTTTAACTCAACCATTGGGTTAAATAACACTTATATTAATACATCTGTTCTGTGTCAGTTAAATCAGTTTGCTGTTGGAATTGACATTTTTTAACCTAATTGGTTGAGTTATTAAATAACCCAATAAAGGTTAAAACAAACCAACAAAGCACCAAATATTTTTTCTTAACTCAACCATTGGGTTAAATAACACTCATATTAATACATCTGTTCTGTGTCAGTTAAATCAGTTTACTGTTGGAATTCACATTTTTTAACCCAACTGGTTAAGTTATTAAATAAATAACCCAATAATGGTTAAAACAAACCAACAAAGCACCTAATATTTTTTAACTCAACCATTGGGTTAAATAACACTCATATTAATACAGCTGTTCTGTGTCAGTTAAATCAGTTTACTGTTGAAATTCACATTTTTTAACCCAACTGGTTGAGTTATTAAATAATCCTTGATCCTTGCGGCTTTAAAACGATTTAGTGTCGGTGTATTTGTGTTTGCACTTGGTGAAGAGCGGTGAACTGATGACCTTCTCAGCCAATCACAGTCATTTCTGTTGAGCACTGGTGAATACTATGGTAAATCAGCGGTGTTTAAGAACGCCCTCAGCGGCGCATAAACGTTAACGTTAACATGAACGTTTCTAAAATTTCAATACCGGTACAGCACTATTACAGACAACACCAGGGTGTGCTACAGAGGACTGCATTGTTTTTAATCACTCACTGGGTTACATAGGCTGAAGCAGGGAAGCATCCCCATGGTGTTTACCTGGTGCCATATACTAAAGCCTAGGAGGACACTTAAACGTATTACTAATTTAGCTTGATGCCTAATATGCTTTTAATTGTTTAAATTAAACAGAAATGAATGATATTAAAGTGATGTTTACACCACATCTGCATTTTGAAATTGCAGCAACAGCTGGAGGTGTGTAGTCCACAGCATGTTGTTACAATGTTTACAGTGCTGATCCTACACTTCCGGGTTTCCTCCCACCACAGCCTCGCTTCCGTGTTTTAAAATGGCGGTCATGTGAAATAAGCGTACGCCCTCTATATTTGCATGTACGCCTACTTTAGGCCTACTTTAGGCTGATGAGCAGCTAACTTTATCAAGAGAACACGACTCATATGCAGCTCTGAGATCATTAAAAAGCTCTGAAATCCTGAAAGGCTGCGTTTGATAGGCCAAATGTTTTCTAGTGATAAAACAGTGATCATTTTCCTCCCTCAGTTATTTCAAGCGTTTATTTCACTCACTATGTATGTGGGATTTTAAAAACGCAAGTGCCAAATTGTTTACTGTGCAACGACAGCACAAGACATGTTTAAAACTCGCGTCAGGGCCATAGACTGTAAAATATATGGACGGCGTATCCGTGACGTCACCCATAGGTTTCTGAACACTGCAAAAGAAGCTACAAGTAGGCGCGGCCAACCGTCGCCATTTTGTCCTCGCGTCATCGCACCCACGGCGGGATCCCAAATAAGGGCAAAGAGGCGGAGAGTGAGCGGAGCTACAGACACCTGCTGGCACTTTGCTTAGACCTGGCAGACAGACTTTACTTTGGGAGAAACGCTTGATACTTTATTACCTGCGACTCGTTTGTGTTCTGACCACATGTGCTTGGCTGTACACTATATCAATAAAGTGTTTAGACTTTTAAAAACACTGCTGTAACACGATGAGCCACTAAACATTGTTCTGATGACGTTTTTCTACAGGAGGAAAACACGAAATACGTCCAAACACTTCAATTATGGTCTGTGTTAGTAAATGCAAGACTATTGATGAACTCCAGGCATAACACTGTATGATAACGCTTCAGATGACTGTTCTAGAGCCTACAGCTAATCAATCTGTCAGATTCTGAAGTGCTTTACGGGTCTAAAGAGAAATATTAATGATAAATGATCTTAAATAAAACAAATACATTTATAGAGATGGTGTATAAGTATATAACTTTACTCACATGGGAAACGGAGGCCACATGAATGGTTTGTGAGCACAATTAAGTGCACACAGCATCCCATATCATCTGATAATTGTAAGAAATAAGTCCAAAAGGCAGCTGACTGTGTAAAGCCACATAAAACAACACAAAAATACGATGAATATGCCGAGATCAGGGCTAATCTGCCGGATTCAGCTGAGGTGAAGTGATGGCGACCAGCGAGACCTAGCTGGCACTCAAGTGGCCATGCCCTTAATTATGCAAACTTAATATAACCTAATATAAAGGAAATGGATGAGTTTTAAAAAAATTCACCCCCCTCACAGTTGTCATGGAGGGTAATATTAGCTATATGAACCCAAATCGTTCTTTGTACCAGGCTGTAAACACCTTTTTTTCTGCTGTAAAGTTGACCATTCTAACAGTGGGCTCAATTGCAATTTGCTCTATTATGGAGCCAGGACTAGCGGAATTTTGATAAATTGCAGTTTCAGTTACTTCCGTATTGGCTTCCCGAGGGAGAGCGGGAGGTTGCCGCTTGGTCAGGACACAAAATGCAGGATTTACAGATTACACATGAACTAATCTGCACTCTGAAGAGGCATGAGGTATGTTTAGGTACATCTTTTTTTTTTATTTTATCATGTTTATTGTGAAATTTGATGTGTGTTTCAGCAAACATATGCAGACTGCTGAAGCGTGTCAAATCACTCAGCTCAACTGGCCTATATGGTCGGGTCATGTCGACCAACTTGGCATCGCACGATGTCTAATGTGAAACATTGCGATGGACGATGGCATCATCATCATAGGCAGCAGTAAATAAAATATTTATGCAGTGGCGCAGTAGGTAGTGCTGTCGCCTCACAGCAAGAAGGTCGCCGGTTTGAGTCTCGGCTGGGTCAGTTGGCATTTCTGTGTGGAGTTTGCATGTTCTCCCTGCGTTCGCGTGAGTTTCAAAGACATGCGGTATAGGTCAACTGGGTAGCTAAATTGTCCGTAGTGAATGAGTGTGTGTGGATGTTTCCCAGAGATGGGTTGCAGCTGAAAGGGCATCCGCTGCGTAAAACAAATGCTGAATAAGTTGGCGGTTCATTCCGCTGTGGCGACCCCAGATTAATAAAGGGACTAAGCCGACAAGAAAATGAATGAATGAATAATTAACTCATAACAAATTATTTGTAGCCTACAGTTTTCAACTACATGACCCGCATAATCTTTGTTTTACCCATAACCAAATCATAAATAAATAAAGATGTTACACACAAATGACCACCTGTCAATCACTTTTTTGATCTGTGTCGTTATAATGGCGTCGACTAACTTGCCAACAGTATCTGAGGTTTAGCTAAAATTACCAAGTACAAGCGTGAAAGCGAAAGATTGAAGCAGTGTACTGACGCTGTGACACATTACCTGATAAATTCAAAAGACTGAAGAGTCGTTAGATAGAGACAAGATTAATTAAATATCACGATTAACTACTATAATGAGACGCCATCCAGCGGTACATCCTTGATAAACTGTCCAACGTGCACGGGCTTACTGCTGGAGCTCAGACGTGCGCGTATGCTGCGCCACATGCCTGTGTGTGTGTGGTCACGTGATCTGCGTTTTCAGCTCTATAGTGTGAAAGGAGGGCTTATCAGAAATGCTAGATGAAACATCAGTGTGGACGTGGATCGTTTTTGTTCTAAAATGCCATTTCAAAACTAAGACGTATTAGTGTAAATGGGGCTCAAGTGTATTTAAGTGAGCGGGTTTACAACGGGGGCGGGGCGGAGGATCGCGATGCCGGCTCAGCATTGTGATGTCTATTGGCTATTGTGATGAACGATGGCATCGTCTATCGACCCCAACCCTACTGGCTTGTTTTCATAAGCGTTTTAATAACTCATAATTGTTAAAACATAATAGTTTTAATAACTCATCTCTAATAACTGATTTATTTTATCTTTGTCATGATGACAGTAAATAATATTTGACTAGATATTTCTCAAGACACTTCTATACAGCTTAAAGTGACATTTAAAAGCTTAACTAGGTTAAGGTTAGTGTCATTAGGTAGGTCATAACAGTGGTTTGTTCTATAGACAATTGTAAAAACAAGTATTGCTTAAGGCGGCTAATAATTTTGACCTTAAAATGGTTTATAAAAATTAAAAACTGCTTTTATTTAGAAGGCTCATCAGCGCCTATTCTTCTTGAGGCAACTTAAGAAGAACCAGCTTTCATCAGCCGTCCTGGTGAACTTCTACCGATGCACAATAGAAAGCATCCTGACCAACTGCGTCACAGTCTGGTATGGAAGCTGCTCTGTTGCTGAGCGTAAGGCACTGCAGCGGGTGGTGAAAACAGCCCAACGCATCACAGGGACTACACTGCCAGCCATTGAGGACATCCAGAAGAAACACTGTCTGCGCAGAGCACGCAGTATTCCTAAGGACACCTCTCACCCTGCTCACAGACTGTTTTCTCTCCTGCCTTCCGGCAGGCGCTTCAGGCTCCCCCGGACAAAAACCAGCAGACTGAGGAACTGCTTTTTCCCCAGAGCTGTCTTCCTTCTGAACTCTGCCCCTCACTGACTCGTTTGCCCCCCCCCAATACACCCCCCACACTCCTCTAACTTATACTCCTCACAATCACTGCACTATTTAACATTTGCACATTTAAAGTTTGCACATATTCATTGCACTGATTCACTTATTTGAACTGGACATACCCACAGCACATGGACATTTGTAATTATGTTTATCTATCTGCACACTTCTGCTATTAATAGCATCCTGTACATATATTCATTTATTGTAAATCTGTTCATAGCTAATACAACCTGTATATAATGTTGATAGTACATCCATCTGTAAATATCACCATAGTTTTTCTATAACTGCACTTTATAACTTATACCTGTATCCTGCACTTGCTGCTATTGCACTGCTGGTTAGACCGAAACTGCATTTCGTTGCCTTGTACTTGTACATGTGTAATGACAATAAAGTTGAATCTAATCTAATCTAATCTAATCTATTCTAGCCGAAATAAAAAAATAAGACTTTCTCCAGGAGAAAATATTACATAGGAAATATAATAACAGGAGATTTTCATTCTATTGGCACTTTAAAAGGTTTGTGTTATTGTTAATAATCAATTTCCATATGGAGAAATTGAAGATTTTACTTCCAGAATCTAACCGTCACACTCCACACGTAGGAAAGCACAATCATCCAATCAATTCCCAATGACCAAATCTACTCAATAATTGCTCTTTAAGAAGTTCTTTCACTCAGACATACGCCACAACCTCCATTTCATGCCGACTTCTCAGTGTGTTTAAAGACGTGCATTGGCAGGAATCTGCAAGCACACTAATATTTACAAACCTCATCTCGGACGATTTACAGAAACTCCTCACATTCTTCGCTCGTAAGATAAACAGTGTTTGATGAAGCACACAAGCAACGTGGCAGTGGTTTCTGGCTTGGGTTTGTTGATTTATTTGACGCGAGACAATCTTGTCAGTGTCAGACAGACTTGTGGCTGAAGTCATCAGCTCTCGCTTCTCAAGAGCCAAGCGTAGAAAATATCCAAGAGGAGGATAAAAGATGAGATCTCTCAGTGAAGTGTGGCAGACTGACCTGTCCAAATGACTTCATGCGAGGTTGGATTGTAACAGTTGTGCTGGATTTCCTGATCTCGCCCTCCTTCCTGAAAGACTGCAAACACACAGTGTGTCTCAGATAGAAAAGCTGCTGTTTTCTGCTTCCCACTGTTTTTCACTGGTGAGGTTTGCATTTTAAGTCTGTGCGAGATCAAAGTGTGCAGTGTTTATTTTGCTAGTGCACACACTGGACTTGCTGTAAGCCAGACACTAATATTTGTATAATTAATCATTTATTAAAGATGAGTTCTTGTCTGATTATCTGGGATTTTGATAGTATTGCAGCACACTGAGCACATACAGTTGGGGGAAATGAGTATTGAACACGTCATGTTGTTTTACTGGGGATAATATTTCTAAAGGAGCTGTTGACGAGGAATTGAAGCAGATTTTTGTAAAAACTCAAACAATACAAACATAAAAATAAAACAAAACAATTCTGAAAGATGAGTTATGTGTAATAACACTGAAATGACAAGGAGAGAGTGCTGAACTACTGAAACGTGTTTAATACTTCATATAAAAGACTTTCTTAGTGATGTCAGCTTAAAGACGCCTCTCATATGGAGAATGAAGTCACATGCATTGCTCCGGTGTGAGTTTCTCACAGACTTCAACAGAGTATCAAAATCTTGATGCTTCTGTGGGTCTTGTCTATCAAATCTGAGCTTTATTTTGTATTTTCTATTGGGTTCGGATCAGCTGATTGGCTGGGCCATTCTACAGCTTGATTTTGAAGAATTTGAGTTTCCTTGGCTGTGCTTCGGATCATTCTCATGCTGAAATGTCCACCCAGGGGTCCGTTCTTCGTACCGTGCTTAAATGATCTAAGACAGGGATGTCAAACTCAATTGCTGGAGGGCCCTTGTTATTGATAATTCAGTTGAATACTGAGTAACAGGTTTGGGTATTGGGGAAGCTCCGCTGGCTTGTTGTCTGGATACCACAGGATCTGGCATCCGGGGCTAGATCTTATTTATCTGGCGTGAAGTGTGTAATCTAACATACTTCACTAGAGAGTGTTATTAATCATAAAAATGTGTAACAATTTGTTTAAAAAATGACTCAAACATGACTCAAATTAATTATAATAAATAATAATTGAAAATAATGAATTAATAATTTAATAATTGAAGAGTTTATTTTATAATATCAATGTGTTGAGGTTATGGAGATTTTCAGTTGTGCTGAGTTAAGTATTGTAGATCGGTTCCTGATTGAGTCCTTCATTTACAATTTTGTCACAGTAATTGGAAAAGAAACCAAAATACAATTTTAATGAGGTAATTAATTACTTTTTTTGTAAGTAACTTACCCAACACTGGCGTCTACAGGCCTAAAACCACTTCAAGCTACAAAAAAAAAAGGGTTTTCAAAGAAACATTGTATAAAGCAACCTAATGAAAGCTACCATCTGATGAATTTCTTCAACACTGAATTGCAATTTCTCAATTCATAAGCTACAAAAGAAACTGCATTCATTTCCAAGCCCTACAGACATACACTATAGAGATAAAGACACTGCAGACTGATGGATTTACATAAATCAAAAGATACAAGCGGTCAGTCGAGTAGGCGGATCATAGCATCAAAGGCTGCTTCAGTTTAGATGTTTCTGTTCTGGTGTCTTCAACTGAAGAAGGTGATCAATTTAAGGTCAAGGTGAACACGTGAACACACACACACACACACACAGCATTAAACCAATCAGTAGGCGGTTTAGTGCTTCTCTTCAACTCACTGAGAGCCGTTTCAAAAGTGCTCTACTGGATCCATCAATAGCTGCATATTGAAATCATTCAGAGAAAGATTGGTTCCCTTTCTGTCTCAAGATTCTGTTCACACTGCACTTAAACAGAACTAAAAGCCTCGCATTTATAGCAGGAAAATAAATAAATAAATGAATGAAAGAAATACAAAAAGATGAAAGACATTGCTGATGGATGTGGAGCTCTTCATCTTTAAATGCAACATGTACCGGTTTCTGATGCAATTATTATTACAGAAACTGTACACATCTCAAACTCAAAGTTTTTAATTAATACCCAACTGTTGGTTTGTCCATATTTTATAGTTAAGGTAAATTATTTAACCAATGAAATAGACAGCACACACACACACACATACACATATATACATAAATATTTGATAAAAGCTTATTTAAAATGTCTGACATAAGCCGTGATATTGGGGAAAATGGGCTGATGAAATTAAAAGAAAAAAAAATACATAAAATAAATATATATATACACACATACATACACAGTATATGTACTCACCGGCCACTTTATTAGGTACACCTTATCAGTATCGGGTTGGAACCCCTTCTGCCTTAATCCTTTGTGGCATAGATTCATCAAGGTACTGGAAATATTCATCAGAGATTTTGCTCCATATTGACATGATAGCGTCACGCAGTTGCTGCAGACTTGGCGGCTTTCTGGTGATTTCTGTTTAACGGAGAGAAGATTTTTTTCCAACACATTTCTAAACATAATAGTTTTAATAACTCATTTCTAATAACTGATTTATTTTATCTTTGCCATGATGACAGTAAATAATATTTGACTAGATATTCTTCAAGACACTTCTATACAGCTTAAAGTGACATTTAAAGGCTTAACAAAGTTAGTTAGGGTAATTAGACAAGTTATTGTATAACGATGGTTTGTTCTGTAGACTATCGAAAAATAAATAATTTTGAGCTTAAAATGGTGTTTAAAAAATTAAAAACTGCTTTTATCCTAGCCGAAATAAAACAAATAAGACTTTCTTCAGAAGAAAAAATATTATCAGACATACTGTGAAAATTTCCTTGCTCTGGTAAACATCATTTGGAAAATATTTAAAAAAGAATTCAAAGGGGGGCTAATAATTCTAAGTTTAACTTTGTTTGTTTGTGTGGATGTATGTATGTGTGTGTGTGTGTGTTTGTGTGTATGTATATATGTGTGTATGTATGTATGTATGTATGTGTATATATATATATATATATATATATATATATATATATATATATATATATATATATATATATATATATAGCAAAAAATATTATTGGTTTCTTAAGTTTTCTAGTTGAATCAAATTAACCTTTTTTTAATCATCTCAACCAATTTTAATCAGACTGGCTAAAATATTAAAGTGAAATATTTTATTTATATTTTAAAACATTACGTGAAAATAAGTAAAAAAAAATTTTTTTACAATTCAATTCAATTCAATTCACCTTTATTTGTATAGCGCTTATACAATGTAGATTGTGTCAAAGCAGCTTCACATAAAGGTCACAGTAAATAGGAACAGTGTAGTTCAGTTTATAGTGTTTAAGTTCAGTTCAGTTGAGTTCAGTTCAGTGTGGTTTAATAATCACTACTGAGAGTCCAAATACTGAAGAGCAAATCCATCGATGCGCAGCTCTACAGATCCTGAACCATGCAAGCCAGTGGCGACAGCGGAGAGGGAAAAAAAACTTCACTAAAGGCAGAAGTGAAGAAAAAAAACCTTGAGAGAAACCAGACTCAGTTGGGCACGACCATTTTAATTTCTCCGCTGGCCAAACGTCTTGTGCAGAGCTGCAGTCTCAGTGGCGGAGGCTGGAAGCTGGCCTCAGCGAAGACTCGTCTGTCTCTGGAGCGTCATAGGAAACAGTCTCATGTTCTCCACTCTTCCATGACCATCGCAGTAGTTGTTCAGGATTCGGCCAGGTCCAGGATATGGAAACCTTGGGATCATCTCGTCGTTGGTCTTGGATCGAATCAGTGACTCTGCATAGTCTGAGGGCCTCGGGAAGAGTATCCCCAGGTGGAAATGGAGAATAAAGAAAATAATTAGCGTAGCTGATGTTCACAGTGTATATCAGCAAGATGCATAACCTGTGTGGAAGCCCCCTAAGTGGTGCACTAAGTGTATGCTTTACTGAACAGATAGGTCTTTAATCTAGTTTTGAATTGGGAGAGTGTGTCTGAGCCTCGGACGTTATCAGGAAGGCTATTCCAGAGTTTAGGAGCTATAAATGAGAAGGCTCGACCTCCTTTACTCGACTTTGCTATTCTAGGTACTACCAGAAGTCCTGAGTTTTGAGATCTTAAAGAGCGAGTTGGATTGTAGCGAGACAGAAGATTGGTTAGATAAACAGGAGCTAGATTATTTAAAGCTTTATATGTAAGAAGCAATATTTTAAATTCAATACGAAACTTAACAGGCAGCCAGTGTAAGGAGGATAAAATTGGGGTGATGTGATCAAATTTTCTAGACCTGGTAAGAACTCTGGCAGCTGCATTTTGTACTAATTGAAGTTTGTTAATAGAGGATGCTGGGCAGCCAGCAAACAGTGCATTACAGTAGTCCAACCTAGAAGTCATAAAAGCATGGACAAGCTTTTCTGCATCTGAGATGGATAGCATACTTCGTAACTTAGCTATATTTCTCAGATGAAAGAAAGCAGTTTTTGTGACATGGGAAATATGATTTTTAAAAGTTAAATTGCTGTCTAATATGACACCCAGATCTTTTATAGTAGAGCTAACGCTAACTTTGTATCCCTCTAATTGTAGGTCGAGTTGTGAGATCTGCTGTGTACAGTATTTAGGCCCAATAAGTAATAATTCTGTTTTGTCTGAGTTTAAGAGAAGATAATTGTTGGTCATCCAGTCTTTAACATCTTTAATACACTCAGTTAGCTTGGACAGATTAGACGTCTCGTCAGGTTTAGTTGAAATATATAATTGAGTATCATCTGCATAGCAGTGAAAGCTGATCCCATGTCTTCTAATAATGTCTCCCAGGGGTAGCATGTATATTGTAAACAGTAAAGGGCCTAAAACTGATCCTTGAGGCACCCCGTATTTTACTGGGCTGATTTGTGAAGGCTGTCCATTTATATTTACAAACTGGTAACGGTCGGATAAGTATGACTTAAACCATTGTAGGGCATGTCCCTGGACACCTGTAGACTTTAAGCGATTAATGAGGACACCATGGTCAATGGTGTCAAATGCCGCACTAAGATCGAGTAGAACTAATAGCGAGATGCACCCTTGGTCAGCAGCTAAGAGTAAATCGTTGGTTATTTTCACTAATGCAGTTTCTGTACTGTGATGAGCTCTGAAACCTGACTGAAACACTTCAAAAACATTGTTGGTCTGCAGAAAGGAGCATAATTGAGCAGAAACAACTTTTTCTAGTATTTTAGATATAAATGGAAGGTTTGAAATAGGCCTATAATTAGCTAAGTTGCTGGGTTCCAGTTGTGGTTTCTTAATAATAGGTTTAATAACAGCTAACTTGTAAGGATTTGGAACATGGCCTAAAGATAAAGAAGAGTTGATAATGTTAAGAAGAGGTTCTCCTATAACAGGTAGCAATTCTTTCAGTAACTTTGTTGGAATTGGGTCCAATATACACGTAGCTGATTTAGAGCTATTTATAATTTTGTCTAGCTCTTCCTGTTCTATGATTTTAAAGCACTGTAGGTTATTTAGATTCAGTGGCGTGTTTACTGGATCTGAAGTATAAGGCGGTGCAGAAAGTTTAATATCTCCTATTTTCTGTCTAAAGCCTTCTATTTTATCACTTTTACAGAGTACAGCTATAGAAAACAATTTGACTAGATTCTAGTCAAATCTCAGATTCTGTGGGTTTAAGATTTATATAGTTTGAATAAAAGATAACTTAGTTTTATTAATAGGCTCTGTTTTCAGACACGCTCTTTCCATTCTTATAAAGCAATGTTTTAACTATAATGTTAAAAACATTTGTTCTTCTAACCAACTATAATTTTCTATAAAAACAAAAATTTCCAAAATTACATTTTTTATTTGGAAAAATGTTTTAAAAAATAAACTAATAAACCTTTAATTCCAACCCACATCTAATAA
The DNA here is from genome assembly GCF_903798145.1 of Danio aesculapii. NCBI lineage: Eukaryota > Metazoa > Chordata > Actinopteri > Cypriniformes > Danionidae > Danio > Danio aesculapii. The sequence goes on from NC_079444.1 coordinate 40,945,285, forward strand.
CACCAGAGAAACCTTTCAAAAGCTCAACACTAACAAATGATGAGCTCCCTGCAACTGAGTTGTGTTGGGACAACATAAGGGAATTAAGTTAACTTGTTAGTATTTACATATTTCAGTGGTTTGAACATAAAACAAAAACCCCTCAAGAATTGTGTTGTTTCAGCTCATATTAAACAACAGTTTTCTGACAATATAAACCATATGCTGCAGGATGAGCTGGCTTTCGAAGGAACAGTCAAAAACTAGACATTTTAACACAAAAGGATTTATAAAGAAAAGAATATACCGTGAATATACAGCAGATTATAGCAAAACTAATATATCCACGACTACTAACTGTAAAAGTGCTTGAATATTTCCTGCACGCTGGATGGTGAGGATTCGACCGTCAGTTCATTCCAGTCCTGCGCAGTACCTTGGGTTCAAGAAAAAAAGCACAATACCGTGATCCTCCAGCTATTTTGTAACCTACGTAAGGCCTCGACACAACCCTTCAACAAGGCTCTGGATATTCAGCTTCAGCTCCGAGACTCATGACTGTAAAAAAAAGAGCCAAAAACCTTCAAACAGTCCCATCTGTAGACAAAAACACTAGTAAACGGAGAGCAAAGGAGCGATCACATTTCTGGAAATTCCACAGCAATATCTAAAGAAAGTCATTGTTTTCATCATGCAGTATCATGCATACTTCTCTCATTATTAAGTTGGTCATGCAAATTCAGCACTTTCCACAATGTAAACGTCAACGCTAGGTGTAAAAGTGACATCTGGATGACTGATGAGTGAATGATTGTGAACTTTTTGCACTCTTAAAGCACTTTCAAGGATCTGTATCTACACTACCGGACCAAAGTCTTGTCGCTTATCCAAGTTTTAGGAACAGGAAATAATAACTCGACTACTAGTTGATCATTTAGTATCAGAAGTGGTTTATATGAAAGGCAAAAGCCTCTAGATTACGCTTATTTTACTAAAATAAAATATGATCATGCCTTGATTATTAATGATTTCATTAGGACAGTAAGTTCTGACTTTGCTTAGACTAAAGTCTTGTCACTGAACAGAAATAATGTCCAGTATAGAATATAAAGTCATGCTGCAGTGGAAACAGAATGAATATTGTGTCTGACTCCATCATGAGCTTGGAGGACTGCATCCATACATCTCTTGGTGATCATTTGGTGACTGGGCAGGCCAATCCTGAAGCACCTTGACGTTCTTTGCTTTCAGGAGCTTTGATGTGGAGGCTGAAGTATGAGAAGGAGCGCTATCCTGCTGGAGAATTTGCCCTCTCCTGTGGTTTGTAATGTAATGGGCAGCACAAATGTCTTGATACCTCAGGCTGTTGATGTTGCCGTCCACTCTGCAGATCTCTCGCAGGCCCTCACACTAAATCTAACCCCAAACCATGATTTTTCCTTCACCAAACTTGACTGATTTCTGTGAGAATCTTGGTTTTATGTGGGTTCCAGTAGGTCTTCTGCCGTATTTGTGATGATTGGGATGCAGTTCAAAAATGATCAACTAGAAGTCAAGTTATTATTTGTCGCTCTTACAACTGGGATCCATGACAAGACTTTTATCAGGTAGTTTAAGCTTATTTACAAAAACTTTTTGGGGTCTTGAATTTGACTTTTTTTTTCAGACTCAAACTCTCAGGGATTAGAAGTGCCTATACATTTTTGTTTCACCTTAATGTGTGCTTACAAAATAAACAGCGTAAAATTTCAAAAGGATTTTAAAGATTTTACACAAGTGGAGGAGCTTTTTGGGTTTCTTATACTTTTATATGTATGTTTTTCTGTAAACAGTGGGTGGGGAAAGTATTCAGACCCCCTTAATTTTTTTCCAATCTTTGTTATTTTGCAGTCATTTGCTAAAACCATTTAAGTTCATTTTTTCCTTAATGTACTCACAGCATCCCATACTGACAGGAAAATACAGAATTGTTAACATTTTTGCAGATTTATTAAGAAAACAAAAACTGAAATATGACATGGTCCTAAGTATTCAAACACTTTGCTCAGTATTTAGTGGAATAATCAGCCATGAGTTTTATTGGGAAAAGTTGCAACAAGTTTTTCACACAGGTCTTTCCAGAGATGCTCAATTGGGTTTAAGTCAGGACTCTGGCTGGGCCATTGTTGTGAAGCCACTCCATTATTTTAACTGTGTGCTTAGGGTCATTGTCTTGTCGAAAGGTAACCCTTCAGCCCAGTCTGAGGTTCTGAGCATTCTGGAGAAGGTTTTCATCCAGGATATTCCTGTACTTGGCCACAATCATCTTTCCCTCGATTACAACCAGTCGTTCTGTGCCTGCAGCTGAAAAACACACCCAGAGCATGATGCTGCCATCACCCTGTATTGGACAGGTGATGAACAATGCCTGGTTTTCACCACACATGACGCTTAGAATTAAGGCCAAAAGGTTTAATCCGCACTGAGGAGAGGCTTCCGTTGGGCCAGTTTGCCATAAAGCCCTGAATAGTGGAGGCCTGCAGTGATGACTTTCTACAACTTTCTCCCATTTCCCGACTGCATCTCTGGAGCTCAGCCGCAGTGAACTTTGGGTTCTTCTTTACCTCTCTCACCAAGGCTCTTCTCTCCGGATAGCTCAGTTTGGCTAGATGGCCAACTCTAGCGAGGGTTCTGGTTGTCCCAACTGTTTTCTATTTAAGGATTATGGAGGCCACTGTGCTCTTAGGATCCTTCATTGCAGCAAAAATGTTACTGTAACCTTGGCCTGATCTGTCTCTGAGCTCTTTAGGCAGTTCCTTTGACCTCATGATTCTCATTTGCACTGACACGCATTGTGAGCTGTAAGGTCTTATATACACAGGTGTGTGGCTTTCCCTAATCAAGTCCAATCAGGATAATGAAACACATCTGGATTCAAATGAAGGGCATCCCAAGGATGATCAGAAGAAATGGCAGCTCCTGAGTTAAATATATATAGTACAGTATTTATAGTAGGACCCTGTGATATTTCAGTTTTAATAAATCAGCAAAAATGTCAACAAACCAGTGTTTTTCTGTCAATATGGGGTGCTGTGTGGACATTGAGGAGAAATGAACCTAAATGGTTTTAGCAAATAGCTGCAATATAACAACGAGTGACAAAGTTAAGGGTGTCTGGATACTTTCCATGCCCATAGTACACAATATGTATGAAGCTTTACTGTGCTCGTGAAATTTCACCAAAAAATGTGACCACACCTTAACAAACGTCCTTCATTTTCACATTTTATGTCCCTTTAATACTGGACTTGATGAAAAAGTGAGAAATAATTTACTACTGCTGATATAAAAAAGCTTGTATAAACCATTACAAAGAGCATCAAATAAAGAAAAGTATGAATACACAGAGATTATAGGCCTGTATATGATAACCGAAAGATGAATGCGCTCTACACATCATGGCAGAAGATGGTAGTGAAGCTGAGCTAAAGTGCAGCGGAGACTCCAAACGAGGCGTCAGAAAGACTGAGGTAGCCGATTGATAGACTACGCCAGACCCGCTTCCACCACAGGACGACTGGACAGGGCGTTCGCAACATTCTCAGAGATTAATAGGATAGTTCACCCAAAAGTTCAAACTCTCTCATCATTTTCTCACTCTTCACTTGTTCAACAGCATTATGAGTTTCTTTCTTCTGTTGAACACAAAAGAAGATATTTTGAAGAATGATGGAAACCATCTATTTACTTGCATAGTAATTGAAAGCAAATTGTTACAGGTTTTCAGTTTCTTCAAAACACCTTCTTGAGTTTTATCTCAACCATCAGTGACAACATGGCTATTTTAGAAACAGTTTCTATTTCGCAGCTAAATAACAGCATTAACTACTATGACAATGATCACCTCAGGTACTGATTATGTGCGTTATTCACTGTTACCAGTGTGAGCTTGAAAACTATTTTACTTGACATTTATTGCCATATTGAAAGCAGCAGCACATCTTAAATAAAATAATAATTAGGAAACGGTTTGAAAGTGAAAGTCAGACTCAGTGTAAACCAACAACATCAGTCACTCAGTTGCCTATGCAGTTTTAAAGGTCCAAGAAATGCTCTGAAGTCGATGTTTGACAATCTCAACTGAAACATGAAGAGAGGGCGGAGCATATAGTAGCTCCTCCCCTTTTAAAAAAAGCCAAAAGTATTTTGCTCTGCCAGTGAGAGTGGTTCAGCTTAAGCGCATTAAATAAAATGAGAAGAAGGGGCGGGGCATGTTACATACCAGAGAGCATTTGATTGGTCGGAGGGAATTGAAGAGAAACAGATATACGAGTTGATGTGAATAAAATTGTTCATTCATTTAGGCAGAAGTGGAATAAAAATGCAAGATTTGGATATTTGAATCTGGTTTATAGCTTCTAAATGCGAATTTACATTTTCTGAAGTGCGCTAGCTTAAAGATATGCTTAAGACTTACTGATATCCTTAAGATATACTGATACTAACATCTATAAACCTTTATTTTAATTTTACAAGACCTTTAATAAGGTTAAAAAGATTTAATATGTACTGATTACAATCCTTACCATTTGGTTGGGAATGCAGTGCACTATTCTGTTTTGCTGAATGCTGTAGTATTTAAATGTTTCTGCCGTATCGCAGTTGGTGCAGACAGACAAATTGCTTGTCGCTGGAATCTTGTCATTTCACGTTGTAGTTAAGACACACTGACTTTGTTTACATGCACATCAGTAATCTAATTATTTGCCCTAATCTGAATAAGACAATAATAAGATTAAGGCGTTTACATGAGTTGCTTTTTGGATGTTCCTTTCATGAACCTGTTTTACATGTTATAGCACATAATTCGATCAACGTCATTGCGTTACTGCGCTATCCATGTTTCCTCTGGAGTTTCATGTCATTTTGGGTGTTTTATTCGTAATTTGTCAACTTTCACTGCAGTTCGGCAGTTTGACATTCATTCAGAAACATTCCATGCATGCCCCCGTGACAAACAAGATATTAGATGCGAGTATGAACTGCTGGAGGAGTGTTGTTTTAATGCAATTGGATACCACACGCAGTATGAGAAAAAACCCTCAGCATTTTGCAATGTCTGTGGTCTTTTACTGACTCGGTAGGTGCACAGATTAGTGTCAAACAGCCGTGTGTGTATAGATTATCCTGGTGCAAAATGCGGTGCAAATCCTACACGACAGTAGTAGTTTGATTGCGCTGTTTACATGTCTGTACTGCATTTCAATAATGCCACTAAAATCGGCAAACTCCACGTCATAATTCATTTCTGTTTACCTGGATTATGACTTTAGTAATCAAAAATCGACGTTTACATGGTAGACTCTTAATCAGAGGATTGTCTTAATCGTATTAAAATCAGATTATTGGCGTCCATGTAAACATACTCACTGTTGGTGTTCAACAGAAAAAAGAAACTCAGAAATGTTTAAAACTAGGACTGCACAATATTGGAAAAATCTGATATTGCGATTTGTTATTTTTCTGCAATAAATATTGTGTTATGAACACAATTTCACAAATTAAGCTCTATTTAATGGTTTTCTGGGGAGTTTAACAGTATTTAAATAATCACAATGCAATATATATATATATATATATATATATATATATATATATATATATATATATATATGCTTTTCTTTTCAAGTTCTAAACATCTAAAAATTTCTTAGATCAAGTACTTCTAGTACAACTTCAGAAAAATCGAGTCAAAATTAAGGGTTTTTACTTAAAACAAGTCAAATTATCTGCCAGTGGGGTAATTAAAATATTCTTGTTGTCACTTGTAAATGTAGATAGTTGGACTACAAATGAGACAATTTTATTTATTTTTGTATAAATTCTGTATAAATACTGTAAATAAATACAATTCTGTAGCTCCTGGGCTTTACTTCAGACTCAGCATAGCATATCTTGCGATGTGACTATTGTAGATGTGCACATTGCTCTACACTAAAAAAAAAAAAAAAAGATTACTGCTGTTTGTTCAACTACCTGTATAAAATGAGCTGAAACAACACAATTCTTGTCATTTCTTTGGACAATTTACTTGTTTTATGCTCAGTCCACTAATTTTTTTAACCATTTAGTTAACTTAAGCGTTTTGTGTTGGGACGACATAAAGGAATTGTGTTGGTCCAACTACCTGGTTAGGGGATTTGTAGTTCCCAGCATGCTTTGCCTTGGGTTTAATTAAGAGAGGGAAAAAAGTAAAGTTAAAAAAGTAATCTTAGGTGTTTAATGCTAATAGAAAGACTTGCTCGAGTTTAATCTTCACTTTAGTTTGATGATTTAGAAGATTTTCATGTAATTCTTTGAGTTTTGAGAGTACCACCTCACAGAAGCACTCATGCTTTGGGTGTTGGCAGCTTAATTAGCAAAAATACAGTTTGTTGCTTTTCTCAGTGAGCAATAACTGCCCTAAAATTTGTTGTGAGATCTCAATCAACTGTGCACAGTTAGCTCCATAAATAATTGGACGTTGACACAGTTCTAACATTTTTGGCTCTATACACCAACACAATGGATTTGAATGAAATGAAGATGTGCTTTAACTGCAGACTGTCAGCTTTAATTTGAGGGTATTTACATCCAAATCAGGTGAACGCTGTAGGAAATACAACAGTTTGCATATGTGACTCCCCCTTGTTAAGGGTCCAAAAGTAATTGGACAATTGGCCTCTAAGCCATTCCATGGGCAGGTGTGTTATTCCCTCATTATCCATAGCATACTGCAAAAGCAACCAAAAATTTTTTGAAGGGAAAGAAGTGGAATGTTACGCAATGGCCAAGTCAATCACCTGACCTGAATCCGATTGAGCTTAAATTTCACTTGCTGTAGACAAAACTGAAGGGAAAACGACCCAAGAACAAGCAGGAACTGAAGACAGTTGCTGTAGAGGCCGGGCAGACCACCATCAGGATTGAAACCCAATGTCTGGTGATGTCTATGCGTTCCAGACCTCAGGCTGTAGTTGACTGCAAAGGATTTGCAACCAAACTGAAAGCTGAAAACTGAAAGTTTGGTTTATGATTATTATTCTGTCCAATTACTTTTGGACCCTTAACAAGTGGGAGGCACATATGCAAACTGTTGTAATTCCTACAGCGTTCACCTGATTTGGATGTAAATACCCTCAAATTAAAGCTGACAGTCTGCAGTTAAAGCACATCTTGTTTGTTTTATTTCAGATCCATTGTGTTGCTGTATCGACCTCCATTAAATTGAGTTCATCCAATGAATTATTTTTTGAGTGTATTAATGCTGAAACCATATAATGTGCAGCCCTATGTGAAACCCCTTGAGAGTGAGTAAATAGTGAGTAAATGTACCATTTTGGGTGAACTAATCGCTTTAAGGCTTTCCCATTGGGCCCCGGGGTTGGAACGGGGCCGCCAGGAAGGGGTCCATAACCGCTCGAACACCCACTGTCCAGGAGTGAAGCGGTCCAACAGGAACGGAGCTGATGGCCGCCTGCTGGCCCACACTAGACACTACACGATGGGCCGCAATGGGCTGTTGGGGCATCGGAGCCTCGGCGCAGTATGGGAAGCGGATCTGACTGTGCACCGGCGGATGAGGAACAACAGGATCACCACCATTGGAGATCTGTGCAACATGTGATTCGCTCCTTTTGTAAAATGGTGCTTGGAGGAAGACGTCAGGCTGCGGACGAGATTGCTGAATTTGTGGAAATGGAGCGCTGGTGAAGATGTCCCTACCATCTGGCCCACAGCCTGGGAACGGGGCGCTGGAGAAGACATCTGGAGAGGATGATGGAGAGAGTTTGAGAGATGTAGTGTTGAGGAGTTTAGAGTCCAGCAGGAGCAGCTTCGATCCACTGCACATGTGCAAAACTTCCTCCTCTTCTTCTTCTGCAGGAACATCTGAGCTTTGGATGCCTGATGCAGATTCATAGCCGTTAACGTTAGGCAGATCATCTGAAAGAAAATTAGGTGGTAAGAAATTAAAGATGAGAACTCTTGCTTTAAACCTACACTGAAGAAAAATTAGGGGTGTACTGAATCAAAGTTGATCCGTGATTTGTACGGATCACAACCCTCGGTTCAGAACACATGTGACCTGCGGATTAATACATTTTTTTACTGTTAGATTAATCCTGAATTTGTAACGATTGCAAAGAGATCACAGCTATGAAAGCATTTAGGCATTCCTGTAAAATATAATGATGGAAGAAGTTGTGGTGGGTTATTCGGGATGTGGTGGGTTTCTTAGGTTATTAAGGGTGTTTTCTGTCATTACTTGTTGAGCCTTTTGTAATGTTTAGAGACATTTTGAAACCCACCATGCAGCTTTTGCGGCAAAGTACCAGCTGAGCGAAAGCTGAAAGAAGGCGTGTGAGCTCCAGCAAACCGGACAAAAACAGTAGGGGTAAGATGGGACAGGTGCATCTGTGAGTTCGAGTGCTGCGAGCTCTGCTTGCCTTATTGGAGATCGCAAGGCAAAAGAAACCTTTCACACATGGAGAATAAGTTGTGTATGCAAAGTATGGCAAATGAACTGTTCGCTGCAGTGCTTAATTTGACCTGGATCTTGCTCCGGGTAATGTCAGATATTCGTGTTTTGTGTTCTGGTATTTTAATTGATCTTTGTGCATGTTTGTGTGTGTGTGTGTGAGTGAGTGAGTGAGAGAGAGAGAGAATGAGTATGAGCCGAGAGAGAGAGAGAATGAGTATGAGCCGAGTGAAAAACAGCACGCGCACACACATAAAGGTAGTCAATTTTGACCAATCAGCTTTCTTACATTTACAATCACTCTCATTGGTTGGTGATTATTGTTTTGCGCGTGCAGTGAGCAGAGAAAATAAATAATGGCATAGTGGCCTACCTAAATAATAACAATAGCATGCATGCAAATATATAAATATATATTTAAACATGAGTAAATTGATTATGAGCCTGATCAAGAGAAGATGAAACTGTGAAATTGGAAGATGAAAATGAAATTATGGGCTCCAGTAGATTATCGTTAGACAGAGTCATATTCACTTGGCACATAATAGTGAAGTGAACTGAATGTCAGTGTTATTAAAATGAAGTGATGTTACATGCTTTTTCGCTATAATGCTGAGTAACGTCATGTTCTGGTGTCCTGACACTTTATCCTATTATGCTACCAACACTTATATATATATATAGATAGCACGGTGGTGCACTGGGTAGCACAACCGCATCACAGCAAGGTCGCTGGGTCAGCTGGCATTTCTGTGTGAAGTTTGCATGTTCCCCGTGTTTGCATGGGTTTCCCCCACAGTCCAAACACAAATTTGTCCGTAGTATGTGTGTGTGTGTGAATGAGTGTGTATGGATTTTCCTTGTGATGGGTTGCAGCTGGAAGGCTATGAGTTGTGTAAAACATATGTTGGACAAGTTGGTGGTTCATTCCGCTGTGGCAGACTAATAAAGTAGTAGTTCATGCTAATAAAGTAATAAAAAAATGCATTTGCCAAAAACATCAGAAATGGCTCTTTGCTGAAAAAAGGTTTGCGACCCCTGGTGTAGAGTGTCATGATCATGGTAACACACACACAAACACAACACAAAAAATAATGCTTTATGCTTTATTCACACAAGAAGTGACTTTTTAGTCGTCTGTCGCTCTCGGTGGCGATCTGCTACAAACCAAGCGGCAACCTCCCGCTCTCCCTCGGGAAGCCAATACGGAAGTAACTGAAATTGCAATTCATCAAAATTCCACTAGTCCTGGCTCCATAATAGAGCAATTTTCAATTGAGCCCACTGTTAGAATGGCCAACTTTACAGCAGAAAAAAAGGTGTTTACAGCCTGGTACAAAGAACGATTTGGGTTCATTTAGCTATTATTACCCTCCATGACAACTGTGAGGGGGGTGAATTTTTTATAACTCATCCGTTTCCTTTATATTAGGTTATATTAAGTTTGCATAATTAAGGGCGTGGTCACTTGAGTGACAGCTAGGTCTCGCTGCTTGCTGTCTCGTCACCTCAGCTGTTAGCAGCTGATTAGCTGCTAAACTTGGCATATACATCGCATTTTCGTTTTGTTTTATGTGGCTTTACACAGTCAGCTGCCTTTTGGAAATATTTCTTGCAAATATCAGATGATATGGCATGCTGTGTGCATTTAATTGTGCTCAACATTCACGTGGCCTCCGTTTCCCAGGTGAGTGAAATTATATTCTTATATACCATCTCTATAAACGTATTTGTTTTATTTAAGATTATATATCATTTATAATGTTCTTTAGAGCTGTAATTCACTCCAGAATCTGACAGATTGATTAGCTGTAGGCTCTAGAACAGTCATCTGAAACGTTATCATATAGTGTTATGCTGGAGTTCATCAATAGTCTTGCATTTACTAACACACACTATGATTGAGGTGTTTAGAAGTAATTTGCGTTTTCCTCCTGTAGAAAAACATCATCAGAACAATGCTTAGTGGCTCAAAGTTCAACAGTGTTTTTAAAAGTCTAAACACTTTATTGATATAGTAAACAGCCAAGCACATGTCGTCAGAACATAAACGAGTCGCAGGTAATGAAGTATTAAGCGTTTCTCCTATGGGAAAGTCAGTAAGCAAAATGCCAGTAGGCGTCTGTAGCTCCGCCTCTTTGCCCTTGTTTGGTATTCCCCGTTTGGTGCGATTACGCGCAAACAAAATGGCGACAGTTGGCCACGCCTACTAGTAGCTTCTTTTGGGTTCTTCAGAAACCTATGGGTGATGTCACGGATACTACGTCCATATCTTTTACAGTCTTTGCTACAAACGCAGTTCTGTGTAGATCTACAGCACGGAGAATACAACCGGCATCTGATCGAGCAGAGAGAGGATCACGTGAGCTCTACTGGTGCTCCTATTGGCTGTCGCTTAAAGTCCGTCTTCACTAGCATAAAGTTGAAGGATTCTCAACTTTGTCGCATCACTCGACACGCCCACCTGGTCGCCAACGGTTGCTGTTACTTGCGTAGACGCGGTCATTGGAAGTTGCTCACTCTCTATTGAAATGAACGATTTGTCGATTTGCTGCTGTGAGTCCCTTATAGCGTGAATGAGGCTTTAAGCAATACAAGATGAAACAAACTCTAATGAACCTTAGATAAAAAAACATTCCAATCCAAAGAAAACCATAAGGATTTCTAGGAATGTAACAATACATTAAAAGACCAATTAGGTTGGACAGTTTATCACGATAACACTAGCAAGGGAACATGTAGCCAATTAACTACATCACTATGCCATTTGTTCAGTCCTTCACTGTAAAAATTGCAATCTATTTTTACACAAACCTCCATCCCCAGTCCAATTAGACTATTTAAAGTACGATTTACATGTTCTAGCAATGTGAACATTTACCGTTAATTCAGTGTTCCAGAACTCACACATTTTCACATACTAAGAGGTCAGCTAATCATAAAGGAGGTCATTTACATATATATATATTATATATATATATATATATATATATATATATATATATAGAGAGAGAGAGAGAGAGAGAGAGAGAGAGAGAGAGAGAGAGAGAGAAAGAGAGAGAGAGAGGCAGAGAAAACTTGCGTGATCGTTAAAAGTGGAGATAATCTATTCTTTGAAGAAGCCAATTTCTGCTCTACAATACCAGAAAAAAAAGCATGACCTGAAGCACAATATCCCATTAGCCTGCTCTAGCAATGAAACTAATTCACTCAGGAAGCCCCGCTGCTTTAAGAAGTCCTTTTAAGTCAATGACAATGGAATGGAATGAAACGCAAAAAAATGTTAAAGGTAAATACCTATATGGGGTTTGCAAATATTGGCCGCATGGGCTTGGAAAACAAATCGTTTAAAATGGCCCGTTACCACTGAGTGGCACAGTAGGGGTCACCTTTATCAGGCTTGCGTTTCCACTGCCAAAAGGGTACCAATGGTGGGCTTGGTGTAAGACAAAGTTTCAGTCTACGTCATTCTTGCTCAAGGAAATGTCTACAGTAAAGCTGTCGTTAACATATGATATGACAAGCACTTCTCACAAAACAGATGCTTTATACACATAAATACCTGTGCATAAATGTTCATTACTAACCTTGATTTCATTATAACTGCGGATCAATGACAGCGCAGTGTAACGTCTGTGATTATATAAAATAAATAAATAAATAAATGCAACATATATGAACACATATATACCATATGTTGCCAATTACAGAAAAACTACACGGAGCAAACATTTAGAAAATGATTCCATCATTCCGAGTTCATAATACGCAAAAGGTGATGATAGTAATTAAACATGGCAGTTTGTTCATGTTTTAGGTTGCTGAAAGAATCATTTGCTCCTTTGTTTTTTCCGGCTTCTGCTGGTTCTTCTTTCACGTTTCTGAAGCACTTCAATAATCACGTGCATGTTATTTCTATGAACTCAAGAAATCTATTGACTTGTTATTATATGTATATATTATTACGCTGTAATGTCTCGGCTGTGCACTTCCTTTGTTTTTATTCTCCTGGCTTGTACACGTGCTAGTGATGCTACTCTGTAAACCAATAGTGTTCAGCTGCGAGTCTAGCTCCGCCTTTTAGTACCCTTTTGTTGTGCTAGGTACCCTTTGAAAAGGATACCCAAAAAGTGGTGTGGTTTGCTTTTTGGTACTTTTTGACTGTGGAAACCATAAAAGAGTACCGACCCATACCATCTCACTTAGCTGAAAAGGCCCAAAAGAGAACTGTTAGTTTTATTGTTTTAATAAATTATTTTAATGATTATAACCATTGGTGACTCAGTAGCGCAGGAGGTAGTGCTGTTGCCTCACAGCAAGAAGGTTGCTGATTCGAGCTTCAGCATGTTCTCCCTGCGTTTGCGTGGGTTTCATCCGGGTGCTCCGGTTTCCCCCACAGTCCAAAGACAGGTACAGGTGAATTGGGTAAGTTAAATTGTCCGTAGTGTATGAGTGTGAATGAGTGTGTATGGATGTTTCCCAGAGATGGGTTGTGGCTGGAAGGGCATCCGCTGCATAAAACATGTGCTGAATGAGTTGGCGGCTTGTTCCAATGTGGCGACCCCAGATTAATAAAGGGACTAAGCCAAAAAGAAAATTAATAAATTCTAACCATTTTTATAACCATTGAAGATTTTTTTTAATCAAACTTTGATGCATCACTTGCTTTTGTTCATATTTCGGACAGTTTTACCTATTAAAGTTTATTAAAATATCAATGAGAGTAGAACATGGGTTGATCTATAAATATATTTTTTATTATGGCAAGAATAAAAGCAAAAAAAAAACACTTACTTAAAAATACAGATGTTTTTTAGATTTAGCCCCCTCCACAATTCACACATTACTGTCTGGCTAGTTTCTTTCCTCTACTTATGCTAAAAAGGCAATAATGGTCCAACATTCCTGACCATTATCACCAATAACGTCTAGAAAGCAGGCCATCAGTATACTGTAAACCGATAGGTTCAAATATTCCTTCCCAGTTATCAAAGAAATATTTTGTTCCTTAAAGTTTTGTAACTATTAAATTGTTTTAAATTCAAAATCGTAATATATACATCAGTGTAAAACCTGTGACTGGTGGAAAAACATTTTCTGTACCTGGGTCTCCACCTTTGTCATGGCCTCTTTTGGCTTTAACAAACGTATTAACAAAATAACAAAACAAAAACTTTCCCCCTTTCCCATGGCTGTTGCCATTTCTAGCCAAGAATTATTGATCATCTGGTTATCTCTGTGATTACGGATCATAAAGATGTCTGCACAGTCGTTCTGTTTCAGACAAAATCTCTTCAGAGTGTTTCATATTCAACTCAAATCAAACGCGGCGCCGCGTGCACTGTTCGCTCGAGTCTAAAAAAAAAATCATGTGCTCTGCCGGCCGAAATCATGTCGTGCGCACCCCAAGCAAACCTCCGCGATGACGTCACATTAGCCGCGCACACTCATGAGAACTAGCGAATGCGTCAAGTATAAACCAGGCTTTAGACCGAGTTCAGACTGGATGATTTAGGCCCTGATATTAACTCGCCGACAGGTTTTGAGAAATCGCAGACAAATGTCTGAAATCACAGGCAAATCGCTGCTCGTTTACGTGAGTAACAATCACACAGTGTAAACAAACAATGACGCAATCTGAGAGAACTGCACACGAGTCGCCGATACCCATCAGATATTTGGCATGCGAAATATCTGGAGCTGTCAGCGATTCAAAAATCATGCCGTGAAATGTGTTCTGATTGAAAATAACATCGGCGACCACCTACAGCCAATGAGAGAACAGCATCCACTAGTGTGGGTCTCTGCAGGTCAGTGGGAGGTTGGGGGAGAAGTTTAAAGGGCTTCTTTTCAGTCTATTTAGACCCAAGAAATGGAGGAAAAGCTAGTGTGAATTTGACAGGAGCACTTGTGTCTGTTTAACGAGTCATCTGAGCAATACCACAACCAGGTCGACAATGAAAAAAGTTTGAGAGAAATTGCTAATTCCCTTCAAAGCCAGGTAAGCAAAATAAGTTCATTTTCTACCCCATTAACGGCTTCTTTCTCAATATGTAGTTAATAACAAAAGATATACTACGTGACTTCGCGTTGTTTCTGTTTCCCTTCTCGCGCGTGTTTTGTTGTGAGATGTAGTTTGTGGACCAAGACAAAGTTGTCGGTGATTCTCCTATTGTGCAGTCATGCAGTGTGAAACCCCCTGTCGCCGAGCCATCTTGCAGTGTAAACAGCACAGATGGAATGCTAGCCCAGATAGTCACGCAGTGTTAAAACATCTGTGACGCCACTACTTTTAAAATCATGCAGTCCGACCTCAGCATAATCTGCTGGAGAGCAGGTTTTATTTTAAGATAGAGAACTCAAACTCAAACTGGACTAATCAGTGACTGATGTATATCTGCCACTTCCCATCCCATTGGCCAAAATAGAGTCTTTTGTTGCTAATAATTTATTATATAAATTATAATTATTTATATTTTATTATATATTCAATTAATGTTAAGAATGGATTTAAATACATTTTTTTAAATATTGACAAATATTTATTTATATAAAATGAGCTGTTTGTGATCCTACCAGTGTTGGGAAAGCTACTTGAAAAATGTAGTGAGAGCTAAGCTATTAGCTACTCTACTTAAAATGTAGCCTATCTACACTAAAAGCTACCCTCTGGGAAATGTAGCTAGCTAATCTAAAAGCTACATGGCAAAAGTAGCTTAGCTACAAAGCTATTTTTACAATTTTCATTTTTAAATCGAAGCAACTTAAATCCAAGTCAATCATATCTTAGAGGTCAATAAAACTGTCAATGAAACATATGAGGCAGAATTCAGTTTAGTTATTTAGTGTAAACAATATGCTGTACTAAACTGAAACAAATTATAGTATATAACAGCTAAAACAAAAAAATCCAATAAAACCAGGTGTTCCACATTAAAAATACTATAGTCATTTATAGTAAAGTATTTTGGAACATTTGCATTATAGTGTATATTTATACTTATTAAACTATTTTTTTTTTTTGAGCACAGCATCAGAAATTAAGTCATTGCACCGTAACGTACTTCTCGAGGTATGCTCATGAGGAATCCCGCTTCAGAAATAACCCCTCTCCCTCAGTCATCTTTAAATCAAGCAAGTTTCACCAGAGGTGGCAGTAACGCACTAAAAACTTTGTTGTCGAACACCGTAAAACAGGAAGAAGAAATCGTCATTCTCGTCTTACATTCATCGGCTAGACACCGGCCTCACCTCCCCAAAGTTACTTCACCTTATTAAAACTGCATAAATATATAACCATGTATCTGGTTCTTAGGCTTGTGCCGGTATTCGGTAATGCGATAAATCACGGTAATGAATATGCACGATATTGTTATCGCGGGCACTTCAAAATACCGTGAAAAAGAATAGATCCGAATTTTTATTCTTAGAACGCGCCTTAGCTTATTTTCCATCAACCGCTTGAAGAAACACTGCGTATATGCTGCGCAGAACTGATGTGCACTCTAATGTAAACAATCCCCACATGTAGAAGCACTGTGTGTGCGCCGCCGCTGCCACCGCACTATAATCCTCACACGAAGAAGAAGCATGGCGGAAAGAGGAACGCTCCCGACAATTTATCCCCCTTCAGCTTATTTTCCATCAACCGCTTGAAGAAACACTGCGTATATGCTGCGCAGAACTGATGCGCACTCTGATGTAAACAATCCCCGCATGTAGAAGCACTGTGTGCACACAGTGCGCGCCGCCGCTGCCACCGCTCGCTAATCCTCACACGAAGAAGAAGCATGGCGGAAGGAGGAACGCTGCCGACAATTTATCCCCCTTCAAAAAGGGTAAAGTCAGAGGTTTGGAAATATTTTGGGTTCCAAAAAAATGCAGAGGGATTGCTGATCGAAGACGGTTTCCCTTTGCACATTCACTTTGATATAATTCCTCAAGTTTACTTTTATATTGTGTATTGTTTTATTTATATTTATTTGTATTTAAATGTTTGAAGTACTTTTAGTTAATTAAAAAAGTTATTAAAGTTACTAAGTTGACGAAACTGAAGTTTTTTGTGTTTTTTTTTACCTGTTTCTCTAGTAAAATTACAATATCGTGATAATACCGTATACCGTGATAAAAGCTCAATCAATTAATCGCAGCATGAAAATGTGATACCGGCACATGCCTACTGGTTCTCATCCAGAGCTTACTATTAAGGGCCTTTCTATCATGGATAAAAAATTGAATAACAATTATATCAGGAAAATCCTAACTGCAGATAAAAGTGTTCCTCCAATAGCAATGGTTAAATGGAAACAAGCATTCCCTTCATTCTTCTTTTCCCCAAAAATCTGGACAGATATTACAAAATACATCATTCCTAATAAAGTAAAAGAAACTAATTTTAAAATATTACATAGATATTATCCATGCAATGATTTTATTAGTAAGTTTAAGGAAGGTTTTTCACCCTTGTGGTGTTTTTGTAAAATGGAACCGGAAACAATTCATTTATTTTTCAGCTGCAGTTACACAAAACGGTTTTGGTCCCAAGTTTCCTTACTTCTTTTTGAAGTGTTTTATAAATTTATCAATATAACTGATATAATGGTTTTATTTATGGATTGCAACTCTGGAATATTGGAAATAGACAAAATAACAGCAATTCTTATTTTATTTGGAAAGCATCACATCCACAAAACAAAATGTATGCTGACTGTACCAAATTGTAAACTGTTCTTCATTGATCTAAACATTTTTAATGATTTACTCACTTCTATACAGAGTAATACCAAAGATATTAAGACATCCCAACTGCTGAAAAAAATACTTAATGTCCATGATTAATTTCTGTTGTTAATTCCTTGTATACTGTTTTATGTATAATCCTGTACGCCCCTGTTTAATCAATAAAAATAAAAAATAAAATAAAGACACTGGCCTCACAGCTCCGTGAATGTCGGTGCCATCACTAATTGATCCGTGATCGGTAAATGTAGCTTGTGTGGACGCTACTGCGCTACTTGACTAATAAAATAGCTTCGCAACTGAAAAGCTATTTGATTTAGAAAGTAGCGACGCTACCGCCACGCTACTGAGAAATATAGTAGTCACTACTATATACTAGTAGTACTAATATAGCTAGTAGCGTCACTACTTGTCATGATGCTACTGCCCAACAATGGATCCTACATTAATAAAACCAGTTGATAATATTATTAAACTGCTAATCTTCAGCAAGTGACAACTTTAATGGTGGACGGCTGCTTCTCACTCAGAGCTGTTTATGTTAATGAGGGAGAGATGGTCACCAGAGAGCAGGGTTTTTCACCAATGATGACACATAAAAAGAGAAAATGTCAATCAAAGTGTTTCTGCAGACTGTTTTTATCGAGTCTGTTTATAAAAAAATAGAATTAATAAATGTTTACCATTAGAAAGCTGTAATATTCACAAACTGCTGCCACACAACTGTGTTTAAACCCCTTATAAAGGTGATTTTTTTAATATAGGTCCCCTTAAGGCAGGCAGAAAAGCTGTTTTATTTCTCTTACTTATTTTGACTCTGAAAGCTACAAAATGATTAACTCGCTCCACCTGCGTTCAGTGTCTGCCAGGAATCCATTTCCTTCATTAAAATGCTATTTACAATATCCTTTTCTGGTCTATCACATGGGCATATATCATGATTTCCAAATGGTAAACACACATTTAGGTCTCAGGTGAAAGCTTTCTCTGCCTGAATGTTGATTTCCCTATTAAAATGAATGAATGAAATGAATGTTCACATATGAATAGATAGAGAGAGAAAGAGAGAGAGAGGATCATGGCCAATCACATGGACAATGAAACCTTACCTGAAGAAAAAACAGCTCATGCAGCCAGAACTCCACCAAAAAACGTATGACAACAATAAGAAAAAAGTATTTAACAACACAATCCTTCAATATGTCACTCACATTTGTGTCCATAATAGGACTGCAGTACAAAAGAAGCAAACGGAGGCTTGAGTATCAACAGTGTGAAGCTAATATGTTTTAAAGGGCACCTATTTTACCCCTTTTTCAAGATTTAAGATGAGTCTTTTGTGTCTCCAGAATGTGTCTGTAAAGTTTCAGCTCACAATATCCATCAGATTATTTATTAGACCTTCTTTAAAGCTGGGAAATTTGAGCTGTTAGGAGATTGTAGTTGTTTTTGTTGCCCACCGCTCCTACGTGCATGTCAGAGCTGTAGCCTTTACGTAGATAAACAGCACAGTGACAGACAAGAATGAAGCAGATCTCCCTTACTACTGTAAAAACTTCCCCAACTGTTATTTGATGTATTTGTTGTGGAGTTAATTCAAGCCTTAATGCGACGATGAGTCAAACACACAATGTTGTTATAAAGTTCGCACGTGTGGACACACAAACACATGCACATGTTTAGTTTTGCACGGCAAATATGACAGGATACATGTTAACATTCACTGCTGTATGGACATCTGTTATGTTAATGTACAAAATAAACCTGATTTAAGTCCACAAACCAGGATTGAAGCATCTTCTTTATAATTGTACTGACACTATGTGGCTGTGGTGATGAATTACAGCAATTTTACTGTCTTTATTAAAAACATGCACCATTTTATAAACGTTTGAAACTTGTAAAACTCTTTCTTGAGGTGCAGATGATCACAGCGGGCTGAACAGATCTTTTAATGCCAGTTGCTTTGCGCCAGTCCTGTCTTGTTGATATAATTATACACATTACTATGGAGACATGGTAATATGCACCTGCTTATCAGCTCGGTGGGCAGGGCAAACCACACTCAAACATCACGTTATGATGGGTCTCAGAATTGCAGAGATTTGGATCCTATTTTAACATCAGGAAATTTAAAAAGAGAGACTTATTGTGTTTCTATCACTCCAATATGATAGTGGACACACAACACAGACACACAGTTCTGCCCAAACAGCTTACAAAAGATGATTTTCATCATAGGTGCCCTTTAAAGAATATGTAAAGTTTGTTTTCCACCATTCAAATGCCTAAATATTCAACGTAATACCAATTTATAATTCTGAAAAAAAAATAATAATGCTAATCATCAATATAGTTACAAATTTAATATGAAAACTCTCTAACGACTTATTGAATATTAGTTAAAAACACTCATATTTCAAACATTGGAAGCGTTTTATAATAAGGCTTCAATAGTTAATATATTTACTAATATGAACAAACTATTTAAAATGCATTTATTGCAGTATTGATTCATGTTTGTTCATTTTAGTTAATGAAAATGAAGTAATTCATTGTAAGTTCATGTTAACTTGCAGTGCTTTGTCTAATGTTAACATGTACAACTTTGGATTTTAATACAGTATTAGTAAATGTTTAACTAGGAGTAATTATTGTTCATGTTTGTAAATGCACTGACTATCATTAACTAACTGAATCATGTTTTAAACATGTGATCCAAACACTTCATTCCTAAAGACCAATGTTTAGATTGAATAATGAAATCAAATAAATGCATTTAAAGAACAATATCAGTTTCCTCTAATTAAAATAACAACAATGTCAAATTGTATAACATTATTAACATATAATAGTAATATTCATTTATTATTATTATTATTATTATTATTATTAATATAATAATAATAATAATAATAATAATAATATATAAAGGTTTTTCATTTGGAAAACCTTTCTACAATAATAAAAATAAAAAGAACAACAACAATAATAAAAATCATAATCATAATAATATTTTCATAGAAATATTTTAAAAATATATATATATTTTATATTATATATAATATAATTTTTTTAAGTAACTGTCAGTTAACATTTAGAAAAGCTTTCTACAATAATAATGATAATAATAATAGTTATTATTATTTTAACAGTCCTTTCTACCGATTCATTTTTACATTTTTTCAGTCGATTCTCTTGTCTTATTTTTGTTTTTATATTCTGTCTTTTTATTTTAAATGTGCTTTATAAATAAATGAACTATTATTATTAGTTTTATTATAGAAAGAGTTTATTTAAATTTGTCAATTTACATTTGGAAAACTTCTACAAAAATAATAATTACAATAATAATACAAATAATAATTGTTATTATTTTAATCTAACTGTGAATTTACAGTTGGAAAACCTTTCTACAATAATTAAAATAATTAATTAATAATTAATAACCATAATATTAATTATTTCTATTTATTTATTTATTATTATTTCTACTTACTGTCGGTTTACATAAGAAAAACATTCTACAATTATACAATACTACTACTACTACTACTACTACTAATAATAATAATAACAAAATTACTAATAATTTATTATTATAGAAAAATTATTCATTTAACTTTTTTCAGTTTACATTTTGGCAAACTTTCTACAGCAATAATCAATAATAATAATAATAATAATAATAATAATAATATAGAAAAGTTTTTCATTTGGAAAACCTTTCTACAATAATAAAAATAAAAAGAACAACAATAACGAAAAGCATAATCATAATAATATTTTCATAGAAATATTTTATATATATATATATATATATATATATATATTTATATATATATATATATATATATATTTTTTTTTTAATATATATTGTATATAACATAATATTTTTTTAAAGTAACTGTCAGTTAACATTTGCAAAAGCTTTCTACAATAATAATAATAATAATTATTATTATTATTTTAACAGTCCTTTCTACGGATTCATTTTTACATTTTTTCAGTCGATTCTCTTGTTTTTGTTTTTATATTCTGTCTTTTTATTTTACTTTGACTTCTGTGCAGCACTTTGGTCAGTCTTGTGACTGTTTTTAAATGTGCTTTATAAATAAATGAACAATTATTATTTTATTATAGAAAGATTTTATTTAAATTTGTCAATTTACATTTGGAAAACTTCTACAAAAATAATAATAACAATAATAATACAAATAATAATTGTTATTATTTTAATCTAACTGTGAATTTACAGTTGGAAAAACTTTCTACAATAATTAAAATAATTAATTAATAACCATAATATAAATTATTTCTATTTATTTATTTATTTCTATTTACTGTCGGTTTACATAAGGAAAACATTCTACAATAATACTACAACTAATAATAACTACATTAATGATAATTTATTATTATTTTTGAATATAGAAAAATTATTCATTTAACTTTTCAGTTTACATTTTGGGAAACTTTCTACAGCAGTAATCAATAATATAATAAGAATATTATTATTATTATTATTTGTATAGAAAAGTTTTCATTTAATTGCCAGTTTACATTTGGAAAATGTTCTAAAACAACAATAACAATATTATCATCATTATTAAATATGATTATTTTTATAGAAATGTTTTTTCTACAATAATTATACTTCTATTTCTACAATAACAATAGAAAATATTTTCATTCAACCGTTTCAGTTTACATTTAGAAAACATTTTACAATAATAATAATAATAATTATTATTATTAAAAATCTTTTCATTTAAATGTTTCAGTTTACATTTAGAAAACATTCTACAAAAATAATAACATAATACTAATAATAATAATTATTATTATTATCATTAAAAATCTTTTCATTTAACTTAATGTCAGTTTACATTTAGAAATCTGCTCCAAATTAACTGCTTAACACGATTAGCTCGACTTAAACAATGCACACCATTTCAACAGGCACAACAAATGACCACGGTCACAATTTACATTCACATTTACATGTTTATTTACCACCCCTTTCTTCCTTTATTGTTTTTTTTTTCTTTCACAAAAATAGAAGGTGCACATGAACCCATCACTGCTCTAACACTGGGCTGAGGGTGTTTTGTTTGCTACAGAGACCGATGAGCTTCCAACTCGGGGGATAAACATGGTCATAAATATTCTTTTCCTCTGAACGAAAACAGCACGTAAAAGGAATCTTTGATTTTTTTTTTTTCTTCTTTTTTTGCACAACAACACAAGTCAAAACACGACCCGCGGGGCAAAGACCTCTACTGAGAACTACGAGATGAAGCATTAGGATTGCATAGGTTAACATGAGAGTCTGTGGACGACTGTACAGAGGAGAGGATCCATTTCTTATTCAACACACACACACTTACACACACACACATCAGTAATGGAGCCCAGCAGCATCTTGTGGTGCTTGCGCTTGTAAAACAGCCAAAGCTTTCATGGCAACTTCAGTTTTATTGTCGTACTGCTGTGTTGTTTTTTGGTTTCATTACTGTGCTTTGGGGATGGACGGTATAATTAAAAACTCCTATTAGCGTTTATGGGTCAAAGACATGAACATGAATGATTTTAATTCTATTTGTTTTGTTTTCCTGAGAAATATTAGCATACATGATTTATAAAAGACGACACTTTGCTATTATACTTCAAACTATTAGTTTTATGTTTTAAAGGGGGCCTATTACGCAAAAATCACTTTTATAAGGGGTTTAAAAGCAGTTTTGTGGCAACACTGTGTGAACATAGCCAGCTTCTATTGGTCACACTTGATTAAAAACAGTCTGCAGAAACACTTTGATTGACGTTCTCCCTTTGTACGTGTCATCAGAGGGAGAAAACCCCACCCACTAGTGACCATCTTTCCCTCATTAGCATAAACAGCCCTGAGTAAGCAGCAGCCATCTGGTGTTAAGAGTTTTGAATCTGCCACTATGCTGACGAATATGGTTATGTAGCTCCGCCCTCTTTTGAGGAGAGCAATTCTCATTTGAATTTAAAGTGACGGTCACCAAAACGGCATAATTTGGATTAAAGCCTAAAAGGGGCAGTTTCAGAGCGTTATAAAACATTATTTGTAATTGAACTGACATTTGAGATTTAATTTTCGTAACTATATAACAGAATAAGTGATCTTACTAAATTTATACAAGTATAGATCAGATTTTCTGTGTTTTGTTGCTTTATTTTGCTTTGTAGCCACAGCCATTTCACCCTGTTTTCACTGGAGCTATGCAGGGTCGAGCCTGATCAGTATCTGGATGGAAGACCACACGGGAAAACTAGGTTGCTGCTAGAATTGGTGTTAGTGAGGCCATCAGGGGGTGCTCAACTTGTGGTCTGTGTGAGTCGTAATGCCCCAGTATAGTGAAGGGGACACTATACTGTCAGTGAGCGCCGTCTTTCAGATGAGATGTTAAACCGAGATCCTGACTCTCTTTGGTCATTAAAAATACAATGGCACTTCTTGTAAAGAGTAGGGTTGTAACCTCTGTGTCCTGGCCAAATTCCCTTCTTTGAATGTAAATATTTTAACATATATATTTTTAAGTTAACAGGTAACAGGAGTTTACAAAATAAACGATTTCATGGTTTTACTCAACAACGTAACTATAAATACTTTTTTCCCCCTTCCTAGCAGTATATTAAATACATTTTGCTAAATAAATTCTTTCAAAATTCTTGTCTTTGACCCATATACAAATGCTGAGGTTGGTTAAAAAAATCTAACATTTAATTGGAAAGAGATTACCTGATAAAATCTTGTCATCAATCCCAGTTGTAAAAGCAGTAAATAATAACTTGACTTTTAGTGGATCATTTAGAAAAGTGGCAGAAGGTCGATTTTTCTGATGAATTGCATCTCACTTATCACAAATACTGCAGAAGACCTACTGGAACCTGCATGGAGCCAAGATTCTCAAATCGATCAAGTTTGGAGAAAGAAAAATCATGGTTTGGGGTTACATTCAGTATGGGGGCGTGCGAGAGATCTGCAGAGTGGACGGCAACATCAACAGCCTGAGGTATCAAGACATTTGTGCTGCCCATTACATTACAAACCACACGAGAGAGCAAATTCTTCAACAGGATAGCGCTCCTTCTCATACTTCAGCCTCCACATCAAAGTTCTGGAAAACAAATAAGGTCAAGGTGCTTCAGGATTGGCCAGTCCAGTCACCAGACATGAACATTATTGAGCATGTCTGGGGTAAGATGAAGGAGGAGGCATTGCAAGAACGCTTTCTTTGCCATTCCAGATGACTTTATTAATCAGTGATTTGAGTCATTGCAGAGATGTATGGATGCAGTCTTCCAAGCTCATGATGGAGTCAGACATGATATTCATTCTGTTTCCACTGCAGCATGACTTTATATTCTATACTGGACATTATTTCTGTTCAGTGACAAGACTTTTGTCTAAGCAAAGTCAGACCTTACTGTCCTAATAAAATCATTAATAATCAAGGCATGATCATATTTTATTGTGGTCAAATAAGCTTAATCTAGAGGCCTTTGCCTTTCATATAAGCCACTTCTGATCCCAAATAATCAACTATAAGTCAAATTAATATTGGCTGCTCCTAAAACTTGGATAGGTGACAAGATTTTGGTCAGGTAGTGTATTATGAAAGAATGAACTTACTTCTAATGTTCAAAACAATATGAAGAGTTCAGATGCAAAAACGTCTAAATGCCATCTGAAATGTTCATCCAAAATGGGCATTTTGCTCAAACCCCTGTGTGTATGTTCAGTAAATCCACTTTTATGGCAAAGAATAGGTTCTTACCATTGCCTATAAAGTGAAACACACACATAAGATGCTGAAAAAAGAATTCTCATTTTAGAATAAATTTTTAGATGGCACTTAAGAGTTTTTTTGCATCTGAACTCTTCGTATTTTAAAACAAATGTAGCTGTTTTGAACCTTCCAACCTTCCAAGTTACTAAAGTTAAACAGAAACAACATTTGAATTGCGATATATCACAGAACATCACAATATATGAAAAACAATTGCAACAAAATTGTATAGCGACTCAAATACTGTGATATCTAATTGTAGGGAGTGTGGCGATTCCCACTCATAGTATCTCATCAAGTAATCGTTTTTGGAAAACATTGCAAATGCATTTGAAAATGAGCTTTCTAAAATTAAAAATAAACGTATAACATAAGACAGCGTATTCTACGGCCAAATAAACAAACCTAAAGTTCAGACAAAAAACATACCGCCCATCCCAACTGCAATCACACAAAAAAAACAACCACCACCACCATTACCTCAAACTCATCTCAACGTCATTTAGTGTCAAACAGCTGATTGTTTTTGGTATCTTATAACAGAACGTTCCCCTCTACAGCATCTCAGTCTCTAATTGGGATTTTCTCCATGCTCTCGATGGACTCTCAGTGAATGAAAAGAGAACCTGTGCTTAAAACGGAGGTGCCTGCTGCGGGTCCAGCTGTCCCGAGTGGAAAAACCAAGACAGAACGACCTCACCACTTTCAACAACTAACACAAGCTATTTAATTACCACACATCCACACACACACACACACACACACACACGTACAGTACTGATATGAAGATTGGCCATAGACACATCTTAACGTCATATTTTTTCATAAACACTGCCATGCTTCGATATGCGTCTGATTCACGAGAACTGTGCGAGAAAGCATGGCGGTTTCGGAGGATGAACGGTATATATTTATACGTACAGCGTTGAGGATTTCAGTTTCGAAGATAAACGTCTGAGAATAAAAGGCAAGAAACTAAAAAAAACAAAAAACAAATTCGATTCCAGCTGATTTGCTTCAAGATTGTCCTCGTTTTCCCATTATCGACTCATTTCAGTGATGACGATCTGGCCGTTAAGATGAAGAAAAAAACGACAAATTTTACATTCGCAAACACATCTCGAACACACAGAACGAAGAGATAAAGTTTTCCTCTTAAATAGGTTTCATATACACATATCTGCATTTATATATGGATACTCGATTCGTACATTCATTCCCTAACACTCTATTCATATTCACATAGAATCTTAACCGTATATGAAATATTACTTTCTTTTTAAATTCTCCATGTCGACTATTATTGGGGAGGGGTAAGACGAGGGGATCTCTGAAGGAACTGCCAGAACATGATGCTTTATACACAGGAGGAAACGAATCACTTAAGAGTTGGATACTGCAGATATACATCAATTTACATCGCTTGGAGCCAACGTACAACATCGATACAGCTATTTACACAGGGTTTGATGGCAATGAGGAGCTTCTGGTCAACTGGACATGAAGATTTTGCTCGTCTAGCCTTACCTGCCAAGTCTGTAAACATCTAGCGAAAGAATATGCCTGCCTGTAAACAGTTTTCGCTTTGTACTTTTGAATTTTCTTGTCTGGAAGGAGCACAAGTCCGCATGTGTGTTTGATCAGGAGAAGAGCTCGACTGAAGAACGCTGAAGATGATGATGATGATGTTTGAAAAGGGAAAATAAAAGAAAAGATGTGACGCTCATGTTTGAGTGTCAAAAGGAAGCACGAATACTGAAATGGATGCAGTGGGGGAAATAAGTTTTGAACACGTCAGCGTTTTTCTCAGAAAACATATTTCTAAAGGTGCTGTTGGCTTGGAATTTTCACCAGATGTTGGTAACAAGTAAATAAATCCATATATGCAAAGAAAACCAAACTAATTCTGTTATAAATTAAGATATGATTAATAAAATGAAATGAGACAGATAAAAAGCATCGAACACATGTAGATAGGAAGGTGTAGAAGGGCACGGAAAGCCCAGACAGCAGCTGAAATCTCTCAGTAGTTCTTCAGCAACACTCCGCTCTTCCTCAGGGTAAATGAATATCAGCTGCTTCAGTACAACATCTACATTAGCAGGAGGATGAAGTTGAAACCAGGGTGAACATTTCAGCAAGACAATGATGCAAAACACAGCCAAGGAGACTCTAAAATACTTTCAGAGAAAGAAAATAAAGCTGTAGAATGGCCCAGCCAATCACCTGAGCCGAATCCAATAGAAATTACTAAATAAAGATCAGATTTGATAGACGAGACCCACAGAACCATTAAGTTTTTAGACTCGGTTGGAAAACTCACACCTGAGCAATGCATGTGACTTCATTCTTCATATGCGAGATGTCTTTAAGCTGCCGTCACCAAAAAAAGCCTTTTATATGAAGTATTAAAAACATTTCAGTAGTTCAGTGCTTCCTCCTTGTGTCATTCTATTGTTATTACACAGAACTCATCTTTCAGATTTGTTTTGTTTTAGTTCTGTTTGTATTGTTTGGGTTTTCACCAAAATCAGGTTCAATTCCATGTCAACAGCTCCTTTAGAAATATTATTCCCAGGAAAAAAACATACAGTTTAATACTTATTTCCAGTATAAAAGATCCAGAATCAAATGGAAAAGAAAAATCACACATAAGCTGAACGTAAATGGCATGGAAAAATCAAATGAGCGAGAATGGAACGAAAACCATCAAGGGAAGAACTGAAAATGGAAGAAGAAATTGGCGTCAGAAATGGGAAAGGATGGAGAATGAGGGGGTTTTATGAGGGTGTAAGCAGAAGACTACGGTGGCTGGCGTCATCTTCGGAATTATGGGTAGGCTCTAGAGGTCGATGAGCTGGTCCACCAGCAGCAGGGAACGGGCCAGGTTGGGCAGGCTGGACTCGGAGCTGCCACTGTTACTGCGCGAGTGACCTCCTGAAAGAGGCCAGACCCACAGGAAGGGATTAGGGTGGAGGAGAACAGACGAGGACAGGCCGAGCAAGAGGACAGCACAGAAGAAAGAGAGAGAGAGAGACATAGAGGTAAGTAAAAGTTCACCTGAAGTCCAAAGTGCACGGTTTTTACTTGTACTTGACTTTTTTTCCCCCCAGAGTCAAATTTAAGGACTTTTCCCGCACTTTGCATGTGCATTTTCAAAGTTTTCCAGCACTTTACAACTGTGGTAAATTTTTAACTTGTTATGGTTTTATAAGGAATATTTGTGATGGCATGTTTGTTCCAAGTAGTGTTGTCAGAATACTGAATTTCAGTACCAATCGTTACTAAAATTTTTTAAAATGTCAATTTCTTGCTAACATTGAAACAGCGCTGATTTGTGCTTACGTGCTCAACAGAAATGACTGTGCTTGGCCGTGAAAGTCATCAGTTCACCGAACTCACCACTGTTCACCGAGTGTAAACACAGATGTATGGACACTGGAGTGTTTTAAAGTCGTGCCGATCAGCTAGTCAGTCAATGAGCTGACATACGAGTGATCCGCTGATGAATTGACTAATATTTGCAGCTTTAAAACGCTCCAGTGTCTCTGTATCTGTGTTTGCACTGTGTTGTTATTGTAACTAAAATGTTTTGGTTTTTCAAACAAAGCTGTAATAAAATTTATAAATAAACAGGGCTGGGGTGAAAAATCCATGCATTTGAATTAAGAAATGATTCTGCATGGATGCTGGAACTTTAAATCCTTTATCTTGAGTGTCATCTGCTATTAAAAACTAAACTCCGAATCAATTCCAGAGAAAATTGCAATGTGCTCTGAAAATCAGAAAAAACTAAATAAACTATGAATAACATGAAAATTAGATTAAAAAAATAACTAAAATTAGAAAAAGTATCTTCAGAAAAAAATTTATTAAATTAAAAATAATACAGAAAAAAAAATCTAATAAAATTGTTAGTTCAAACTCTGGGTTTCTGCAAGTTTTATCAAGTCATATTTAAGACTTTTTAAGACCCTTTTAAGACTATCAAGAATTAAATTTTAGACTTATACAGGGTTACAGACTAAGGATTTTTGCTAATGGCCCGGGATTATTTAGTTTTTTTCTGTTTATTTTTATTTAAGTTGTTTTTTTGTATAAAAAATAATAATTAATTTGGGAATTTTCTGTAAAAAACGTCTAAAAGCTGTTGTGAATGTGTCTCTTTGCAATAAAAATACTTAAATACAAAAAAAATAAGATTTTGTTGAGATGTATTGTTGGTCACGGGATGGATGTCAGATTGAGTAGTTTTACTTGGACAAAGCAAAATTAAGACTGGTTTAAAATGATTTAAGACCTACAATACTTCAATGAATTTAAGACTTTTTAAGGTCTTAAGTTTTGTTTTTGACATTTAAGACATTTTAAGACCCCGCGGACACCTTGAAACTATTGAAAAATGCACAAACTAAAGAAATTACAAATATTTAATAACCAATAATTTAGAACGCTACTCCATAATTGTACAAAATTATACAAAAGAAAATAATCCAAACTATAAAAGTACAAATATAATATTTAAGTAACAATGTCCTGCCTGAACTGAAGAAGCAAAATTACACAAACTTCATTTAGTAATGTCCACACTGTTTATACGTAACACATTTACACAGCGTCCAGTATAGAGTGAATTGAGAAACTCAAATCAATCACAAGATATTTTTATAACAACAAACTCAAACTATGAACTAGTTACTGGATAACGTGTGCATGAGGCTAAAATATATGAAATTACAAATTGGTGGTTTAAATGACTATACATTTCATTTAGCTTTTAAAAAATACCCCTTTAAAGTTTGCATTAAAATAAGGTATTAAATATGTTAAAAAACATTAGCTGTGTCTTATTTCAGAGGCTGCGTCCTCCGAAGGATGCATTTGAAGGGCGCTGCATCATCGCAGCATGACGAAGGCCGTCTCATTTCAAAAAAATTCAAAGGCTCCTTCAAATGCAGCCCAAAAATGT
This sequence comes from Danio aesculapii, assembly GCF_903798145.1. Lineage (NCBI taxonomy): Eukaryota > Metazoa > Chordata > Actinopteri > Cypriniformes > Danionidae > Danio > Danio aesculapii. Next base: position 40,975,292 of record NC_079444.1, read on the forward strand.
GTCTTCGTTTTATCCGGGTAATGAAGAACACAACTGGTGAATCATTCGTCCCCTCGAACATCCCAAGATTCATTGCGCTGATAAGGGCAGGACGTTTTTAAAAAAAAACTCCGGGTTAGATGTATGAATTAGGTTTTATTTTACTTGGATATGACCCGTCTTACTAAAAAGTGATCTTATAAATGGTTTACATGTTCATGTGTACATGTATGGATCTAGGGAAATGTGTTTTTAGCTTTTATAACCATTGCTTTGTCTTCAGATCGCTTAAAATAAGCTTTGAAATAACTTTGAAAAAAGTCAAATTTTATTAGAGCTTATTAATGTCCACTTTTACTGTTGCTAGGTCCTCTGTAGGCCAGATCGTCTCATTCCAAAATGCTCGGGTAAAGTCTAGTTAAGATACACTGCTGGCCGGAGGTGTGATATGCACATCAATATAGCAGCTTTTTTTTACGACACTGTATAACAATAATTCATATTTTTACAGTACTGTGACGGTTGGGTTTAGGGTTGGAGTAGACGTTCAAAAAGTACAATTTATTGGGTAATTTAATAGATACCATAAATAATACTCAGTACAACTACTGTTTTTACGTTACTGTGACGGTTGGGTTTAGGGTTGGGGGTAGATGTTAATAAAATACAATCGATTTGAAATTGTATAAATAATACAAAACGTTTTCATTAATGCCGACCGCAACCATATCTGACCTAGCAACAACCAAATGCTCAGTTCAGCTTGTGTGGACCTTGAAAGACTCGCCTATGAAGTCTGCATCCTTCAGAAGGTGCAGCGTCTAAAATGAGGCATCTATTGTCTTAGACACACACATATATATTTATATACACACAATCCCAGTCTCTAGTCATAAGTGAGCAAAAGTGGTTCATTCACCTTGAAATCGCAATTTGCATCTTCTGGGACAAAAAAAAAGCAGCATGTACTCAAATTACACGGTTCAGACATATACTTATGTGATCAGTGCATGCTATCATTACATTAGAGTAAGAAGCAAATTGCTTGCTTTCTCCCGGAGAAAGAATTCAGTTTTGCAAAGAGCTTACCTTGAGAGTTTTTGGACACCAGGACAGGTATGGGGTCAAATTCATCTTCATTGGCTGTTTCAGCACTCGAAGGCTCAAAGCCTGAGATCAAACACTGCTCTGCAGCTGAGGGTCAATGAAAATTGGAGGAAATTACAGTTAATGGGGAGAAGATTTCAGAGGATGGGTGACAGGGAGAAAAACAGATGGATGAGAAAAATAGAGTTAGCATAATGTCAACTCTGAAAATGTCACAGTAGTATTTGCTGAAACTTTTTAATTAAAACTAAGCTTTGAATTTAAATAAACAAAGATTTGAATTCAAATAAACCATAGACTGCAGTCCGCAAGTTCTCATGAAGACACCTATACAAAAAATGCCATATAAATGCTATAAAGCCCAGCGGAACACAATCTGATTAGTTGTACCTGGTATGTTCTGGGAGGGGCCTCCTGAAAGCGATGCAAAGTCATCAAGGCAGGAGGCGGAGCTAGAGGGAAGAGGACCACCCAGCAATGAGTCGTCTCCAATCAATGGGTCTAAAGCACAATGGGGAGGAGCATCATGATTAATAATTAAAGCTCGCCATCTTTAAATAGATTAACACACCTTTTTACTGTAACATGTTGCTTCAAAAGAAGTTTGCGACAATTTCATTGTTACACCAGTAGATGGCGACAAGTTAATATGAAAGAACAAAGCAATTAAATGATTTAAAATTGCTGATGAATCCTTTTAAAGGAACAAAAATACTTTGCATATTTTGGCTAAGCGAGATTCGAAAACGTTGATTCATCTATTAATAAAACACATTGAGTGAGTCACTGAATCATTTAAGACGTTTGTACAAAATGTTGCTTCATCCATTAATAAAACAAGACATTGAGTGAGTCATTGAATCGAATGACATTTGTACAAAATGTTGCTACATCCATTGATAAAACAAAATATTGAGTCATTTAGTCATTAAAGATGTTCATCCGAATATGCTGATTCATTCAGTAATGAAACAAAATGTTGAGGGAGTCATTGACTCATTCAAGACAATTGTCCAAAAATGTTGATTCATCCATTAATAAAACAAGACTTTGAGTGAGTCACTGAATCATTTAAGATGTTTGTCCAATAATGTTGATTCATCCAGTAATGAAACAAGACACTGAGGGAGTCATTGAATCATTTAAGATGTTTGTTCAAAAATGCTCATTCATCTAGTATTGAAACAAGACACTGACTGAGTCACTGAATCATTTAAGACATCTGTCCAAAAATGTTGATTGATCTATTAATAAAACAAGATATTGAGTGAGCCATTTAGTCATTAAAGATGTTCATCCAAAAATGTTGATTCATTCAGTAACTAAACAAGACATTGAGGGAGTCATTGAATCATTCAAGACAATTGTACAAAATGTAGCTTCATCCATTAATAAAACAAGATATTGAGTGAGTCAGTTAGTCATTAAATATGTTCGTCCGAATATGTTGATTCATTCAGTAACGAAACAAGATGTTGAGGGAATCATTGAATCATTCAAGACGTTTGTCCAAAAATGTTGATTCATCTAGTGGTCCCACTTTATATTAAGTGTCCTTAACTACTATGTACTTGCTTCAAAAAATAAATACAATGTACTTACTGTGTTCATAATGTATTTGAGAACACTTGTGGTGCTCTTGAGTTGGGATAGGGGTAGGGTTATGGACAGGTTTAGTGGTATGGGTAGGTTTAAGGGTGGGTTAAGGTGTAAGGGATGGTCAACAGTGTATTTACAAATGTAATTACAGAAGTTAATTAAGACGTAATTACATACAAGTATTTAATCCAGCATAAGTACACAGTAAATACATGTATTTATACAATAAGTCCATTGTAACGAATGATTAAGTTCTGTGTACGTACATAGTAGTTAAGGACACTTAATATAAAGTGGGACCCATCTAGGAATAAAACAAGACATTGAGGGAGTCATTGACTCAATCAAGACAATTGTCCAAAAATGTTGATTCATCCAATAATGAAACAAGACACTGAGGGAGTCATTGAATCATTTAAGATGCTTGTTACAAAAAAATGCTCATTCATCTAGTATTGAAACAAGACTTTGAGTGAGTCACTGAATCATTTAAGACATCTGTCCAAAAATGTTGCTTCATCCATTAATATAACAAAATATTGAATGAGTCATTTAGTCATTAAAGATGTTCATCCGAATATACTGATTCATCCAGTAATGAAACAAGACATTGAGGGAGTCATAGAATCATTCCAGAGGTTTGTTCAAAAATGCTCATTCATCTAGTAATAAAACAAGACTTTGAGTGAGTCACTGAATCATTTAAGACGATTGTGCAAAAACGTTGATTCATCCAGTAATGAAACAAAACGTGGAATGAGTCACTGAATCATTTAAAACGTTTGTCCAAAAATGTTGATTCATCCAGAAATGAAACAAGACACTGAGGGAGTCTGAATACACAAACAAACAATAAACACTACATCTAGTAAGTGACATTTTTGTTATATTCACCTTATTTTCCGCGTACGAGCGGGCGCAGCCATTTGAATCATTTTGTCTCGAAACTTCCGGTCTCATTCACTTCCATTCATTTTTAAACGTTAAAAACAGCTCGTTTTGCTGCTTGGTGTTGCAAACTGATATTTACTTATTATATTATTCTACTTTGTCTGTATTGTAATGCAAACACTTGTTTGTAGAGTAAGTAGTTTGACCGTTTTTTGCCGTTTATTATTCCTAGTCATTTCTCCCATAAGCAACTGAATCGGAAGTTCTAAAACAAATCGCAAAAACGCACGCACTTCCGCATTGAAGAATAAGGTCAATAGGTTACCATTCAATAATGTCAGTTTATGTGCTAAATAATTAATTCTACTTTTGCTTTCCTGACCCTCAGAATAAAATGGCACCATCATTTGCTGCATTTTCAGGTTTGCCGAGCCAAACAGTTTCAGCTGGCCCATCTGGACACCGGACAAGCATAACTGACTTGTAAATATGGACGTTTGTGAATGCATGTGTTCAACATCTGGCAGAAAGTTGTAGGGGCTGTTTTGCAACTTGGTATGGTTCAGTCTTCAAAGTCAAATGAATGTTCTTTTTAGAAAATGACCCAGAAAAAAAACGTGCAAGTAGTGTATTACCAAAACAAACAGTGATACTTGGTGAATCTGCATATTCAACTTGAAAACAATAACAAATCTGAATAGAGCTTATTTTTCTTTAGTAATACAAATTACTATGTACATGAACAAAAACTGGCAAGTGCGACTGCTTCTTTAGAGGCTATTCACACAGATTGAGCTCGCTCTTTGAAAAACAAGAAAATGAGCAGTGAAATAGGAAAAAAGCAAAACCTTGACATGATTTTTTTAAAGTGTCACTTATTTTGACTTGAGAACAGTTTTAAAATGTTACAAAAGAGATGAAAGGGTACTTCAGGGTTCTAATTCAAGTTATTTTTACCTGTCAGTACTAATGATGCCGATTCTGCCTCCACAGGTTGCAGCTGAGCCTGAGGGAACTCCAAGCCAGGAATCAGAGAGTCCAAACACACATCCGTATTCACTGGGGGAAGAAAATGAGAAAAGTACAAAGAAAACTGTCACAAAGTTAATTATTCATCAAAACAACCATTTCACAGACATCTTTAATATCACAGCCAATCTTTAATGTGTTTTTTTTTTTATATTCCACTTGTAGGATGGTTTCATCAGTGACTCACTGGATCATCTTGTCTGGTTTCTCAACAGCAGACTAAATAAAAATGTATTTTCCCTGCACTGACGCCTAGATGATGAGAGGACTCCAAGTTATCATGAAGAGATGGGAGGATCAAGTCATAATAAGTAAAGGTGTACCTCAAGGTCCAGTGCTTGGCCCATGTGTCTTTATCTTTACTTTGTCTAATCTAATAATGCATTTTTTAATTCTACTTGTATGATGGTTTCATCAGTGACTCACTGAATCATCCTGTCAAGTCTCTCAACAACCGACTAATAAGAACCTACTTTCCTTACTTTGAGACGATGATGATGAGTGTATTCTTCAAGCTATCTTGGAGAGATGGGGAGTTCAAGCCAATAATAAAGGTGTACCTCAAAGATCGGTGCTTGGCCCTCTTGTCTTTATCTTCTCTAAACTAATAATGCATTTTCATTCCACTAGTATGATGTTTTCAGCAGTGACTTATTGGATCATACTGTCTAGTTTCTCAACAATGGACTTAATAAAATTTTACTTTCGCTGATTTGAGGCCTAGATGATGAGTGGATTCTCCAAGCTGTCTTGGACAGATGAGGAGTTCAAGTCATAATAAGTAAAGGTGTATCTCAAAGTTTAGCGCTTGACCCTCTTGTCATTTTCTTTATCTTGTCTAATCTAATAATGCCTTTTTTATTTCACTTGTGTGATGGTTTTATCAGGGACTAACTGGATCATACTGTCTAGTTTCTCAACAACAGACTAAATAATATCTTATTTTCCATGCGTCGAGGCCTAGATGATAAATAAAAACTCTTCAAGATATCTTAGAGAGATGGGAAGTTCAAGTCATAATAACTAAAGGCAGTGGTGGAAAGAGTACTGAAAATCATACTCCAGTAAAAGTACCATTACTTGCCCAAAAATGCAGTGTAGGTAGAGTAAAAGTATCTGCTTTAAATATTACTAAAAGTATGAGTAAAAAATTGCCCTTTCTTCATTCTGTAATGCATTTAGTTATTGTTTAAGACTATTTGGTAATTTCAGTCTTCATACAGTAAACATCCTTCATCTTCTCATCAGAGACATGCAGTCTAAACAGTTTCTGGGTCATTGTGTGTAAAGGTTTTGGACATCTTCTTGGACACTTTTAATGTGTTTGCTGCATTTATAAAGTGCTTATTTTAATCCACTTGTGTGATGTCTTCATCAGTGACTCACTAGATCATCCGGTCTAGTTTCCCAACAACAGACTAACTAAGAACCTACTTTCCCTGCTTAAAGGCCTAGGTGATGAGTGGATTCTTCAAGCTATCTAGGAGAGTTCAAGTCATATTAACTAAAGTGTTCCTCAAGGTTCGGTGATTGGCCCTCTTGTAATTATCTTAACTTGTCTAATCTTATAATATGTGTTTTTATTCCACTTGTATGATGGTTTCATCAGGGACTCACTGGATCATCCTGTCTAGGTTTTCAACAACTGATTAAATAAAATCTTACTTTACTTTCCCTGCTTGGAGGCCTAGATGAGTGGAATCTTCCAGCTTTCTTAAAAAAAATGGAGAGTTCAAGCAATAATAAGTAAATGTGTACCTTAAAGCTCAGTGCTTGTCCCTCTTGTTTTTATCTTTACCTTGTCTCATCTAATAATGCTTTTTTTATTCTACTTGTATGATGTTTTCATCAGTGACTCACTGAATCATCCTGTCAAGTCTCTCAACAACCGACTAAATAAGAACCTACTTTCCTCACTTAGCTATCTCGGAGAGATGGGGAGTTCAAGTAATAATAACTAAAGGTGTACCTCAAAGTTCAGCTCTTGGCCTTGTTATCTTCATCTTGTCTAATCTAAAGCTTTTTTATTCCAATTCTATTATGTTTTTAATAGTGATTCCTGTCTAGTTTCTCAATAACTGACTAAATAAAATCCTATTTTCCCAGCTTTGAGGCCTAAGATGATAAGTGGAATCTTCAAGCTACCTTGGAGGAATCGGAAGTCATAATATGTAAAGGTGTACCTCGTGGTTCGGTGTTTGGCCCTCTTGTCTTTATCTTGTCTAACATAATAATGCAATTTTTATTCCACTTGTATGATGGTTTCATCAGTGATTTGCTGGATCATACTGTGTAGTTTCTACTATATAACTGACTATATAAAATCCTACTTTCCTCACTTTGAGGCCTAGAAGATGAGTCGATTCTTCTTTGAGAGATGTCATAAGTAAAGGTGCACCTCAAGTTTCAGTGCTCGGCCCTCTTATCTTTACATTGTCTAATCTAATAACGTGTTTTTTTTTAAAATTCCACTTCTATGATGGTTTCATCAGTGGCTCAATAGATCATCCTGTCTAGTTTTTATTTCAACAACTGACTAAAAATCTTACTTCCGTGCTTTGAGACAATGATGATGAGTGGATTCTTCAAGTTACCTTGGACAAATGGGGAGTTCAAGTCATAAAATCTAAAGGTGTACCTCAAAGTTTAGTGCTTGGCCTTCTTGTCTTTATCTTGTCTAATGTAATAATGCTTTTTTTATTGTTTCATCAGTGACTCACTGGATCATACTGTCTAGTTTCTCAACAACAGACTAAATAAGAACCTACTTTCCCTGCTTTGAGGCCTAGATGATGAGCGGACTCTTCAAAGATATCTTGAAGAGATGGGGCATCTAATAGCGCACTCACACTATGCTATCCGAACCGTGCCCAGGCATGTTTCCTGATTCATTTGAGAAGTGTGAGTGCTCTGAATAGGGCTCAGGCGTGGTTCAGTTGGCCGGCCCGGTTGGAAGAGGTGTGCCAGAGTGCGGTTCACTTGGGCTTTGGTGCGGTATGCTTGTAGTGTGAGTGTAAAACACGCCTGAGCCCAAAACTGAAGATGCGGCGTCACTTTTAGGGGACTGTTTCATATGGATTTATTAATCATTCCTAATTTTCAATTAACGCAAACTGTCGTAGTTTATTAAAGACGCAAAGCCCCCGCTACTTGTCAGCTACACCTTCAGGAAACTTCCTAATTCGTGCAGCACGAGGACTTTTATGATCATTTATGAGCATCAAAAGAGGAGGATCTGTTCGGCAAAGTGCTTGACTGTGTGTCACTGCATCCAAAACCACTAAAAATAACACAAACCGATATAACTAAAACAATCTCCACTGTGCTGAGCGAGATCGCTTCTCTTATTGTTAAACTGAACAGTTGCATCATCGATGATGTAAGTGTGCTCAGGTACAGTAGGTGAAAACGCAATGTGAGTGCAGGCTGAAGGGGAGAGGGGATGGGGGACAGTCGCGCTTTGGCATGGTTCAAGGCAACTGTACCTAATGAGAGTGCGCCCTATGTCATAATTAGAAAAGGTAGGGTTGGGCGATATGACCTGATTTTTTTACGATTTTAATCTATCCCCGCCCACCTCCCACACACAAAAAATGTGTGGAGTTTAAGGTTATTGGACTATATAATTAGCATATCTATCATACAGGGTTTCTGCAGATATCATAATGTCAAATTTAAGACTTTAAGACCTTTTAAGACCATTAAGTATAAAATTTTAGACCTATATCACAATATCAAAAACACACATACACATAAAGAGAAAATGAAAAATCCCAAAATTAGTGGTAAAATAAATGTATTCAAATTGAACAGTACTGAAGATAGTGCGGTTAGCTGCACTATTGAACTACAGAAAACACAAACAAACAAACATCTTACGCCTGATTTATACTTTCACCTGGCGTCGCATCGCGCAACTCACGAAATAGACGAGGCTTTTATACTTGTCGTGTTCGCCATTGAGATATTCTTTTAAATGACAGGGGGCGATCAAAAGAAACTGACAGTAACATCAGACAGATGAACAGAGAAGTAGAAAGTTAATGAACTAGGTTATATCAATAATATCATTGAAGATTTTTTAAATAATTGTTTTTTATTATTTTTATAATTTATTATAAAGATTATAAAGATTTTTATAACCATTCAAGATTTTTTAAAATCAAACTTTGATGCATCACTTGCTTTTGTTCATATCTTGGACAGTTCTACCTATTAAAGTTAAATATTAATGGCAACAGAACATGGGTTGATCTACAATTTATATTTTTATTATGGCAAGAAAAAAAAAAAGTACACTTACTAAAAATACTGACGTTTTTTTTTTATTTTGCCCTCTCAACAATTCACACATAACTGTCTGGCTAGTTTCTGTCCTCTACTTATAAGCTAAAAAAGGCAATAATAGCCCAACATTCATAAGCATTATCACCAATAAAGCCTAGAAATTGGCCATCAGTATACTGTAAACTGACAGGTACAAATATTCCTTTTCGGTTATCAAAGATATAATTTGTTACTTAATTTTAGTTTGTAACTTGTAAATTGTTTTAAATTCAAAATTGTAATATATACATCAGTGTAAAACCTGTGAATAGTGGAAAAACATATTCTGTAATAGTAAAACCTCCTACGTCTCCACTTTTGCATGGCCTCTTTTTTTGTTTTAACAAACTAATTCCTCAGGTTTTTTCAAACTTTTACAAAAACGTTCCTCCTTTTTCACGGCTGTAGCAATTTATAGCCAAGAATTATTGTTCATCTGGTTATCCCTTTGATCACGCATGGACGGATCATAAAGATGTGTGTACAGTCGTACCCATTTCAGACAAAATCTCTTCAAAGTGTTTCATATTCAACTCAAATCAAACAGTTCGCCCGAGTCTCAAAACACTTCGTGAGCTACGCCAGCTGAAATCATGCCACGCGCACCCAAAGCGAACCTCCGCAAACACAGCGATGACGTCAAATTCGAGTTCGAGTCAGAAAGCTGATTGGCTATTGCATGTTAGTCTCATTTGTAGTTGTAATACTGCAAATTTCAATTAGACTAGTGAAATAAAGAACTACGACACCACGAAAACCAAACAACAACAACAAAAAAAGAATTTAAATGAGCATTAGATGTAGCGTTACATGAAAATCGCAAAAATAAGAGATGTGGTAAAATATTTAAGACCTAGAACAGCAAATTTAAGATTTTAAGGAATAAAATTTAGATTTTTAAATTTTAGACTTTAAGACCCCGCGGAAACCCTGATCATAGCTAGAATAATAAGCATATCATTATTATATACTTGTAGGATATATAAAATTGTAAAAAAAATAAATAAATAAAACTTTCCCTTAAGAACCTAGCTGGCATCTAAATATTTTACATTTAATTTAACAAGATCTACTGTGTGCAAACATTTTATCATAATTAAAATGTATGACATAAACTTATAGAATTGTTAAAAAGAGGACAGTTTAAGATGAGCTATTTCCCTACTATTTTTACTGCTCATTTCAACATGACCATGCATTTAGAGGTTTATTCAATTTTCTTTTGCGTTATATCAGTTACATCAGTGCTTTTATTTGCATCAGGCCGCTGCATCACTGCTGCACTGAGCTAGTTTTCACAGTGTTGATATTTACTGTACTGAACATCTTTGCAGTTGGGTCACGGAAGTTATTCAGAAACAGCAACGCTGGATTCCAACATTAGATCGGTAACAATTCCTTGTGCATCTTGTCAATTAATTGTCTTATGCACCATTACTTCTCATCTTGAGAAATACAAAGTATGGCATGACGTGAGATGGTTCAAATGTGTGTGTCTTATGGTGAATGCGTGACTAAAAGCCCTGAATTATGCCATTTTTTGGCGGGTGTGTTTGTGCGTCCGTGTTCATTTTCATATCATAGAGTGCAACATTTCTCAGAGTTTCTCCCATGGTTCTTCCCTGCTCGCTGCAATGTTGTTTGTATTCAAATGTGCAGCGAACTACAGAAACCCAGAGGGTAGTGCCATGTGTTAGGGTGAAAGCTGATTTTCATGCAAACATATCGATGTAAACTACACACTCGAGTTAATCAATATATAGATTTAACACCCAGGGCCAGGTAAAGGTGTGCCTTAGGTTTCGGTGGTTGGCCCTCTCATCTTTTTTTGATGAGCACAATATTTCTGGGACCCAAAACTAAGCAGTAAATCGCTCAGAATTTTCTACTAATGCATAACATAGAGCTCTGTTGTTTTAGCCTTTTGAATGCTGATTACACAACGTTGACACAAATACCTTTTTATTCCCCTCACGCATAATTTTATGTGGGAAGATGATAATATTGCAGACCATCAAATAATACGGGGTCTGTTTCAATTGCACTAAAACATTGAGGAGCTTAGAAAATGTGTCTTAGAGAATAGGAAAATAGAGCAAGCACACAGCAAGACAGTCAGCGAGAGCGGTTACCATCTCTGGTTTCCTCAATGGAGCTGCCAAAGGGATCAGCCATGGACAGCAGATCAGGCAGCATGAGAGAGGTATCTGGAGACTTTAGGCCCTCTATCAGCTTCTCTGTAAGTCAGCCAGTGAAAACAGCCAGCGTTAGCCAGAATAAACAGAGACATGTAGGCATGCAGAACTAAGAGGAAAGAGAAAGGACAATGGGGGGTTTGAAAGCCAAACAGATGATTCGAACAAGGTAACTAGCACAGGGAGAAAAAAGCCACGTAGGAATAACTGATTGGTCTAAATTAGGCTTCTGCCGGTATTAAACTTTCTTGTTGCGATTAATTGCTAAAGCTTTTATCACGATATACAGTTTTATCACAATATTGAGCTAAGCTGCATAAAATAACTAAAGTACGAAGTTTACTGGCCTATTGTACACTCACCGTCCACTTTATTAGGTACACCTTACTAGTACTGGGTTGGATCCCCTTTTGCCTTCAAACTGCTTTAATCATTCGTGCCACAGATTCAACAAGGTACTGGAAATATTCCTCAGAGATTTTGCTCCATATTGACATGAGAGCATCACACAGTTGCTGCAGATTTGTCGGCTGCACATCCATGATGCGAATCTCTCGTTCCACCACATCCCAAAGGAGATCTATTGGAGTGGTTCCCACCCTTTTTTGCCTGCAACTCCCTTTTCTCCCGGAAAATATTGAAAGGCCCCCCTCCACATTTAATGATATTATCGCTCATATAAGTTTGCAGTAGGTATGACAAAAAAAGGTTGTTTTTAAACAAACGGTATGTTTATTACTACAGTATATCTAGACATGTTTATGCACAAATAATAGCCTAATGTAAAATATAAAAGCAAAACATCAGTAGGCCATTTGTGTTGGGTACATCTTACAGTATTGGGGAGTCATCTGCAAATGGCTTGTTCATTTGGACTACCGCATGCATTTGTGAACAAGAACTTTGTCGCAGATAATGCACTGTGGCTAGGTCAGGCACTCTTTGCTTCGAGAAAATGGAATAAAACTATAGTTCAGGTAATGTTTGGAGCTTCCTCAACCTGGGTCCAGTATTCTTGGGTCATTACTATTAGCTGCTGAGGGTGACTTTTTTGTGAAGGACGAATTACAAATGTGTCAATTTTTTGGTCACCCAGGGGTCACCCTCTTCTGCTGCTGTAGCCCACCCGCCTCAAGGTTGGACATGTTGTGTGTTCAGAGATACCCTTCTGCAGACCTCGGTTGTAATGAGTATTTATTTGAGTTAATGTTGCCTTTCTATCAGCTGGAACCAGTCTGGCCATTCTCCTCTGTCCTCTGGCATCGACAAGGCATTTGCGCCCACAGAACTGCCGCTCACTGGATATTTCCTCTTTTTTTATGGACCATTATCTGTAAACCCTAGAGATGGTTGTGCGTGAAAATCCCAGCCCGTCTGACAACAACCATGCCACATTCAAAGTCACTTAAATCCCCTTTCTTCCCCACTCTGATGCTCGCTTTGAACTGCAGCAGATCGTCTTGACCTTGTCTACATGCATTGAGTTGCTGCCATGTGATTGGCTGATTAGAAATTTGCGTCAATGAGCAATTGGACAGGTGTACCTAATAAAGTGACCAGTGAGTATATAACCATATTATAGTAAGGTTTTATTTATTTATTTATTTATTTATTTTTTCACAAATATTATTAGGTAATAACTCCATTTAACAAAATGATTACAACTTAATTTACTGTGTAATTAGGTATTTACCTAAAATTAAGAAGTTAATAAGTTAATTACCTGATGTTAACAAATAGAACATAACTGTAAACAAACAAAAGGACACAGATAATCCCAAAATTTCCAATGTAGTAGGCCGGATTAATATATGAAAATGTTAATTCAAGTCTTCAAGCATCATTACGACAATCTAAATAATCTTAATGAAATTTTAAAATATTAAATTATTATTTAGAGTATTTGGAAGTTTCCACAACATGAATATTGTGCATGTTCAAATATTGAATTATTATATCTCCTCATACGTCTAGCCTAAATTCTACTCTTTTTGTATCTGTCTATAATTATTATACTATTATATCAATATTATTATAGTTAGATCTATAACTCTTTTCTATTGTATCATTGAATTGACGGTGCAATGTAAAGAGAAAGTGATAAATGTAGATACACACAGAACCAGTGAACAACATTTCAATGTCGATGAAGTTATGAAGGTGAACACAGGGTGGATTACCTGGCACAGCTAGCAAACCAGCTCCAGGTTCCAAGCCAAGAATATCAGCAGGTCGTTCAGCTGTATGAGATCCAGAGAAGAGCAACATTATAAAGCAGTAAATGTACTGGACATCAACAGAAGTCATTAAATGCTGAGCTTCAGCATGAATTTGGGAAGCAATTCGACTCTGACGAGCCAATCAGCAGGGATGCTGAGGTAAGTGGTGGGATGCGATGCAAAGGACTCTCCGTACTTGAATTTCTTATTTAAATAGGAGTCTCCTGCTGAGGCTGGCGACCATGTGCTTAATGTGATGACAGCAAGAGAGGCTGAGAAGGGCAATAGCAACAAACTGAAAGAGTGACGCTCATGAAAATGCAACAGGAAGTCAGAATGTCACGTTTACAATTTGCTCCAATATCTGTAAGAGAGAAAAATCTGATTTAGACTAATGCTACACCTACCAGAAGATGGAGGAGCAGATTCTGCAGCTTCCAGTCCAGGAATAAGACTGTCAGTAGTGACAATCAATGGTTCAACGGGTTCTGTAACAGCAAAACAGTTGGATTAAATGTGCAATAATTCAGATACATTTACAAATACATCTACATTTTGGCCTTCTGTTCACTTAGAGAAACTTTGCAAAGACAACATCAGAGAAATGGTACCTGACTTATGTTACACTTTCACAAGAGTTGCTAAAAATAAAAATACTTTCACATAGTATTTCTATCACATTGCTGCAAATAAATTAAAATTACAATGCTGTCCAGCAGCAAAAACACTGAACTTTAAAAATTTTAGACCAGAGTGGTGATTTGGTGTTAACTGATTGCAGTAGTAGGAGGTGGTATATTTTGTTAATATACAATCACCGGCCACTTTATTAGGTACACCATACTAGTACCAGGTTGGACCCACTTTTGCCACTTTTTTGAGCATTTGGAGATTCTCTGTTGCCTTTCTATCAGCTGGAACCAGTCTGGCCATTCTCCTCTGACATCAACAAGGCATTTGCGGCCACAGAACTGCCGCTCACTGGATATTTTCTCTTTTTCAGACCATTCTCTATTAACCCTAGAGATGGTTGTGCGTGAAAATCCCAGTTTCTGAAATACACTGACCAGCCTGTCTGGCACCAACAACCATGCCACGTTTAAAGTCACTTAAATGACCTTTCTTCCCCATTCTGATGCTCGGTTTGAACTGCTGCAGATCGTCCTGATCATGTCTACATGCCAAAATGCATTGGGTTGCTGCCATGTGATTGGCTGACTGGAAACTTGCGTTAACAAGCTGTTAGACAAGTGTACCTAATAAAGTGGCCAGTAAATGTGATTAATATTATTTAAAAAAAAAAAAAGTTTTTAAACAGTTTTCATTACACTTTATGCACATATAGGAAACTACAGGAGTACCTCAAGGTTCCGTGCTTGGACCTTACATTAAGTTGACACAATACCTGCCATGACTACAACCACATTCATCATCAGGAGGCAGCAGAATTGCTTGTGTAGGAGAATTGCACAATCAAAAATGAATAAAATAATCCAACTTTAGCACTCGATAGTTCCTTTCATTCCGCTAAAGAGCAAAGCTGTGGCCAATGAGTGCACAAAGTGCTCAACATTCCACACTTCTTTTTATATCATTGAATGAGTGCATCATCTGGGTATATAAAGGTCACATATCTTTTTGCAATTTTTCAGTGTGAATGCATTGCAAAATAGAGCATAAGTAGGCCCACACGAAATCTGCGCGCGCAGAATTCCACAGATTTTTAGCCTATCATTGATTCTGTTTATTTACTTGTGTAAATTTAGATTTATTCATTTTTTTAACACTTATTTTTTCAACCTGAAATTAATTGGCTTTGGCTTATTTTCTGTGAAGAACATAAATCCAAACAAATACCTCTCCCCACACATTTACATTACATACAAGGTGTTCGGGTCCACTGGACCCAGGTCTAATAAAAGTCTTGAAAGTGAAGGTCCAGTGTTCCTACACTCTGTCTTCCTCCTTTCTGGTGCTGCTGTTTTCTTCCCCTTCTGCTCCCGCACAAAGTTGCAACATTGTTGAAAATTCAACTATCAACACTGTCTGCTCTTACATTCCCGAACATTTTACCCTCTCTCTTGCGGGAACCAAGCTTTATTTTCTCATACCCTGTCCCATCTGCGCATTAGGGGGATAATACTATAAATACGACTTTGCCAGTGTGGTTCGTTATCACAACTGATCAAGATGGCCAAAAGATTATCTGCTGCGAGGGCCTTGCAATTGATTGTGGAAGAGAGAGGAGCTTCTGATGATGATGTCCATGACCATGATGGGAACAATACGAAAAAACAAATCTGTGGGGTTTATTTTTTCATAACATTAATAATAAAACAAAAACTAGAAGCACATTAATTCATCAATATGATCTAACTAAGGTAAAGGGGGAAAATTTACCATGTTTGCTGTTCATATTGCTTGTAATTGGGATGAAGTAAACATTTGTTGAGTAATTTAACATAAAATTGTTTGATAGTGTTAATTTGGAAAGCCAAAACTCTAGCGGGTCCACCAGACCCATGAACGCTGGCTGAGTAACAAAAATATGAACACCACACAAGGGTTAATTAATTTCAGTAATATTATTGACTAACATGAAAATGTTCATATGATTTATTTTCAATACAATTTGTAAAGTAATACTGTCTGTCTTTAAGTTGAGATTTTTTACGAGACCTGCGTTTTTTTACCAAATAAAGTGGATCTAATTGGATTTGCATTATAAAAATTAAATACAAGTTAAAAATGAATTACTTTTACTTCATATATTAAGGTTTTAGTTATGATACTCCCAAAATCATTCCACATAAATCCGCAGATTTTTAACAAAATTTTGCGCAGAAATAGCAAAAGTATACGTGGAAAAATGTCGAAATAAGCTGCATTTTAAATGTCTGTAAGAAAGCATTGTTACCGTCAGCTAGCTTGGTGAAGTCCTTGTTGAGCAGGTCCTCGGCTGTGAGTTTGGAGAAATTGTCATCATCGAAGGGATTCCAGGTGGGCTGGGATGGAGGGCTTGTCAGATTAGCGGCTGAGGCAGGAGCTTGAGAGACAGAAACACTGGCCTGCTGCTGGGCAGGCTGGTACACACTCTGTTGGGAGGACTGGGGAGAGTTGGATGGAGTAGCGCTAGCTGACCTAACAGTGGCCAAGAAAAAGAAGAAAAAAGGATTTAAGGATTTTAAGGATTTAATTTGACAGAGTGCTGCTTTTTGGTTATGCAGAGCTGACAGTATTACTGTCAGAGAAATGTAGTCCACACTGAGTGGAACTGGTGTCATTTACTTATTTAGTTGAAGTCAAAATGATTCGCCCTCCTGTGAATTGTTTTTTCTTTTTTAAATATTTCCCAGATGATGTTTAACAGTGCAAGGAATTTTTCATAGTATTTCCTATAATTTTTTGTCTTCTGGAGAAAGTCTTATTTGTTTTATTTCTGCAAGAATAAATCCAGTTTGAATGTTTTTTAAACCATTTTAAGGTCAACATTAGTAGACCCCTTACAGCAATATATATTTTTTGATTGTCTACAGCAGTGATCTCCAACCCCCGGGCTGTGCACCAGTACAAGTCCGTGTATCAATTGGTACCAGGCTGTTGAAAAAAATCATTAATTATTTCCATTTTATTAATAATCCGAGTCTGAACGATCTTTTATTTTGAAAAATGAGCATATTTTCTCGGATACATCTCGGTCTCTTGAGTGCCAAAATTTAACCCACAAGCAGTAAAATGAGTAAGAAACAGATGTCTTCGAAAAGTCTCTTGCCGAAGAGGAAAAGGCCTGGTGAAAGACCCACGGACTGCCAAGGAATGGATCTGCAACCCATTTGTCAACACATCAGGTGAATCAGGCATATCTGTGCAAAAAGAAGATCAACTGCTGGAGATCGCAAATGATGGTCGCCGTTCACATTTCGTGTCTTTTCCGTACACGAGTTCGTTATTTCCAATGGAGGCGTGCGGCTTGTGCGCGCATATTGGGAGTGGCGCGATGCACTCGTGCCTTCCAGGCGTTCATAGTTGAAAATGAGTCACGTGACAAGAACTGACTGATCAGCTTTATATTTTGTATGGAAAATACAGATTTCGGTAGACTAATTATATCAGACAAACACAGAACACCCCAACACTGCAGTGCTTTGTAATTTTCTCCACCAATAAAACGTGTGTCAGAGCTGCAGCAATGTTTTGTCAGAGCTTGACATCCTCTGAGAAAACGGTTGACAGTCACCTAGCAATTACATTTTTTAAAAGCCTTTAAATGTCACTTTAAGCTAAATACTAGCGTCTTGAAAAATATCTAGTCAAATATTATTTACTGTCATCATGGCAAAGATAAAAGAAGTCAGTTATTAGAGACGAGTTATTAAAACTATGTTTAGAAATGTGTTGAAAAAAAAATCTTTCCGTTGAATAGAAATTGAGGAAAAAAATATTCAGGAGGGCTAATAGTTCTGACTTCAACTGTGCAAGATTATTCTTACTTTGACTTGTTAAGGCTGGCCTCGGCTGTGGCTGCCTGCAGCTGCTGAGTGGACTGACTGACTGGCACTCCGAACATGGCGCTGTGGGTGACATCACTCTGAATGCGTCTGTGCCCCGCCTTCTGGGCCGTCCTTGGGGATGAGGGTGGAGTCTGGGACAGGCCAGGGGCTGCAGGCTGAGGATATAATGGAAAGACAGCAGGATGAAACTCATAAAACACAGAGAAATCAGAGCATGGTATGCAAAATCAAAGTTAAATGCCGTGAAATGACATGACTTAAAATAAAAACATGAAAAACCGAAGAGGAGTGATAAAGTGCAAGTAAACACGGAGATGAATTAAACATTAAAAATGGACCACTTCCAAAATCTGCTGTTCAGATAGGCAGTTCAAATGCTTTCTGTTTCTTCCCAAAAGTATTTTTAGTTACTTTATTTAGCTTATTTGGCGAAAAGTCCTACAAGACGGTAATAGTTCGATTAAGGTGTTTACATGCCTGTACTGCACTTCAATAATGCGACTAAAATCAGCATACTGCACACGTCTTAATTCGATTTTTCTTCAGTTTAATTGTGACCTTAATCAGATTAAATTAATCAAAAATTGCTGTTTACATGGTTGGCTCTTAATCAGAGTATTGTCTTAATCGCACTAAAATCGAATAATTGGTGTCCATGTAAACGTACTCAGTGAGACACTGGCGATCCTCACATTGTGATACTGACATTGTGAGTGCCACACAGCTGATGTGAAGCACGCGAGTGCCTAAAAGCTCCATTTTCCTTGAGCAAAACAAACATGCCCTGAAACGCAAACGGTGCTATCGTTTCTCTTTTAAATAGATTAGAAAAAAGTGGTGCTCGTGCACCCACAGTTGCCGCTTTCGCTTTTACCATTCTTTGAACAGATTATTAATGGGCCTAACGTTAACCGTGTGAACGTGATCATCTTTTCACTATCGCATGCAGAATGTTTTTCACCTGCTTTCTTTTGCTTGCAGTTATTTTTGTTAATATGGTTTAATTATCATCCTTTACAAAAGCATTGCTTTATTAGGAGATTAACTCTCAATTTATCTATAGTTTCCTGATGATCTGGGACCTTTAGTCTTTGTATAGATTTAGATAAACTTAAACTACTTTGTATAGATTTAGATAAATGAGAATCATTTTTTGAAATGTCAATTGTTTAAGAAAATATTTGTAGAATAAAAAAATGTATATTTAGGCTCAATCACAATTCTAGCCCTTAGCCCTTCCCCTTCACGTGAACGCGCAAAATGAGGGGTAGGGGTGTCCCAATTCTCTTTAGCTTGAAGGCGTAGGGCAGGGCTACTCAATTAGTTTGCCATGGTGGCCAGTTCATGAAAAGCATCCCAAATGAGGGGTCGGAGATATATGACTTGCAATATGAGTGATGACCAGGGCCAGACGGAATCTGCGGACGTTTTTTGCTATTTCTGCGGAGAATTTTGGTAAAAATCTGTGGATTTCTGTGGTATTATTTTAGGAGTATCATAACTAAAACCTTAATATGTGACATAAAAAAAGAATATCTTTTAAATTTTTATTTAATGTTTAAAATGCAAATCCAATTAGATTCACTTTATTTGGTAAACAAAGCAAGTCTCTCATATAATATCTCTACTAAAAGACAGAAAATATTACAGTACAAACTGCATTGTACATAAATCAGAAGAACATTTTCATATTAGTCAATAATATTACTGTAATTAATTTAAAAACTGAATAAATATAGATTTACACACATTTACTCAAGTGAATAACAGAATTAACGATGGGCTAACAATCTGCGGAAATCTGCGCGTGCAGATTCCGTGTGGGCCTAGACACAACAGCATATAAGAGTCCATATGCTGTATTTTAGCTCCTTAAGACACCCACGTTGGCTTTTTCTCCATTAAAATGTTAATATACTGTATTTTGAAACTACATCACTGCATTGTACAATGTGGCTTTTTTAACAAACATATTTAAATGTTGTATTTCAAAGCACAACAAAAGCAGTGCACTGCTTAAGTAGGCTTCTTCTACATTCAGACACATTCATATGTTATGTTTTGAACTGCATAACAATTAGGGAAGCAACAGATTTTGGTTGTACGATTATATAGTCTGAAGAATAATGGTTTCACGGTTATAACGTCTAATGTAAATTTAAGCTTTATATTAGGTAAGTACTTAAATGAACTGTTGTTATCTGCTTTCATACATACATCATCATTTTAATAATAATTCGTCTAACATATCTTTTGTTTACACTGCACTGAAACCCATGCTACGGGGTGAGATGCTTTCTACTGCGTGCGCCCGGAAAGCCGCGAACCACGTGACTCACGCTCTGCGCCGCCTTGAATTGCAGCTTGGACTGTATTGAATAGACACACATCACTTCATAACTATAGCGACCGTTTTTTATCTGAACTGAATTTATTTTTGATGTCTTGGTCACACTAATTGGAGAGCTGAAACAAATTGCCTCGGGGGCAGAGTTCGACCCGCAGGCCGCCAATTGAAATGCCCTGGCGTAGGGCTAAGGGGAAGGGGTAGATACCTCTTCAAACTGAGATTTTTCAGGACCCCACTCCCAGAACACACCAGCCACAACGGCAGCATAGCTGGACCCAGAAGTAAGGAGATCCACAAATAAGTATATTTTGTAATTAGTAAAAATTTTTACAACAAACAAGCACGTGTTTTAATATATTCATACCTGCGTTCGTCTTTTATCGTCATGCTTTAAAAAATAAAAAAAATTAAAAAACGCGAAAATAAAAACCTCTAAATTTCGCTATCTATAATCCATAATAATAACTCACAACATTCTGACACTCGATGACACTTGAATACCCTGTCAGTAATGTCTAGTAGCTGGGAATGAGCTTTTTACAGTGTCTGCTATAATGTTAATGTTGTTTTTGGTGTGTTTACATAGATCAGGGGTGTCCAAACTCGGTCCTGGAGGGCCGGTGTCCTGCAGATTTTAGCTCCAACTTGCCTCAACACACCTGCACGGATGTTTCTAGAAAGCCTAGTAAGTGCTTGATTAGCTAGCCCAGGTGTGTCTGATTGGGGTTGGAACTAAACTTTGCAGGACACCGGCCCTCCATGACCGAGCTTGGACATGCCTGACATAGATGAATACGGCCACTGTGTAAATGCACAGTATAGTAACCATCGTACTGCAGGTTATATCGTTATGATAACATGATATTGTTGCCTTCAGTGATTTCCTGAAGATAAATATAAAAAAAATACAGCAACTTGAATAACTACAGCAGTCGCGATCGTTGATTTCATATGAAGCAAGAGCTCACGATGACGTGTGCAGGTGTTGTAGTAGTGTGCCATCTCTAAAGGGGTCAATTTTGAAGCCCTTCCCCTTCACACTCTGTTTCAAGGGCCATGGGGAAGAGATGGAGGTACAAAAATAGAATTGCGATTGGGCTTTAGTGTTGATCTTTAAAAAGTCATGGGACATAATAAAAAAATAAGTTAAGGAGCCATATTTCAATTTAAAATCTAGCAATTTTAGCATGTCAATGTCAAATTTATGCATGTAAAATATATATTTACAACTACAAAATTGTGGCTAGTAACGTTGGAAAACTACTAGCTAGTGATCAAAAAAAGCTAATGTCTAGCCCTGCTTGTCTATACCATTACATATATTCATATATTTACACTCACATTTAGTTTGTATTACAAAAGATTTCTAATTTTAACTAACCATAGTCATTCTTTCAACCCTCTATTGTGCAACACTAAACAAAAAAATCATTCCAGTTGTCAATCCATCTAAACACACAGCATATTAACTGCACAGCCTGAACAAACAGATCAGATTTCATCCGCTTGACATTTAACAAACAAATCAGAAATGAACGCAGTGTGAAACCATGAAATGATCAGCAAAACACAATCACAAGCATACAACTTTGATCATTTCAACAAAAACACTGTCAGTCAGTCTCTAGCCAATAAGCAAAGCGAATGAAAACCAAAAGAAGCCAATTTCTGTCACACCACAGAAATGATCGAAATCATCGGAAATAAATCAAGCATGGAGGGATGCAACACAATGGATGATGAAGCGCAGGCCCAGCATGTTGCGCATCATTAGTGAAAGTGCTCTCTGAATGATGCGGGACAGCGCAGCATGCACAGGATGAGCTGATTACCCTCTCCTCCGCGTCCTCTGGGCTGATCTGGGATGGAGGCGCTGGCTGCTGGATGGTGGGAGGAGCTACTGTTGGCTCCGCCTGTGCTGGGGGCTTGGCAATGGCTGGCTGAGTGGCAGTAGGCGGGGCTACCACTAACTGCTGTTGAGCCACTGATGCCTGCTTGCGACGAGCACTCCGTGCAGGTGCTGTAGGTGGGGCGGGGCTTGATGGAGGAGGCGTGGCTACTGCTTTTTGAGGGGCGGGGCTTCCAGCTGGAATGCCTCCTGCTGTAGCAGCGACTGTGACAGGGATCGGCTGCTACACAGACAGGTACAAGACTATTGTTCTTCGATGTGAACTATTGATGACGTTGCTTTAGTTTACCACATATTTCCACTAGGATTGTCACATTACTGGAATTTAGTACCAATCGGTACTGAAATTATATTTCCCGCTAACATTCCTATTGAGTGCATTCTTTAACAGTGCTGATTTGCCATTGGGTTAGCATGCTCAACAGAAATGATTGGCCGTGAAGGTCATCAGTTCACCGAACTCACCGCTGTGTACTGTGTATAAAGATACAGGGACACTGGAGTGTTTCAAAGTCATGTCGATCAGCTGACATATGAAGGATCCACTGATAAATCTAGGCTTTAAAATGCTCCAGTGTCCCTGTATCTGTGGTTACACTCAGTAAACATTGGTGAGTTTGGTGAACTGATGACCTTCACAGCCAATCACAGTCATTTCTGTTGAGCACGCGAACACAATGGCCAATAAGTGGTGTTTAAGAACAAGTTCAACAGCACTCAAATGTTAGCGGGAAACAGACGTTTTTAAAATCTTAGTATCGATTGGTACTGAACTGCAGTATTGTGACAACCCTAATTCCCAGATTATTATGTTATTTGTAACAGGGTATATACAGGAATCAGAAAGCGATATTAAATACCTTTAAGACTCTTTCCTCTTTCCCACATTTTAAGACCTTATCGCCACCTTTTTTTCAGGTTTCATCCAGTAACATTGACCACATTTTAACTTCCAGTACATTTACTTTTTTATTGCAATATAATTCAAACAAAATCACACTTTTCTGATGGGCAATTGATAACTTTTAATAACTTATTATCAGATAAAAAGATTATCCTGCACAATTGTGCATACAAGTTTATGAAAATTTTCAACAAAGTATTCCTATTTCGATTCACATTTTAAGACCGTATCGCCACTTTAGGTTTCATCCAGTAACACTGACTACATTTTAAACTTACAGTATTTACTTTTTTCAATGCAATATAATTCAGAAGAGTGGGAACTATTTTTATCCGCTCTAGCAAAGTCAACAATTGCACGTTCATCATAATCCACACAATGATTCAATAAGTTATTTAAAACAGATTAAATAGTTTACAATTATGATGTACAAACAATCTGTTTTTGTGAAATTATGCTACATAAAACCTGCGCCTAAACTAAGGGTGCTTTTACACCTAGACTTTTGTTTCGGATTGAGCTCCTAGATCGCTTGAATGAGGAGGTCTTGATTGAAACGAACTCTGAAGCGGATCGATTGTAGCGAGAAAGCAATACGATCCGAGCCTGGTTATATCACAGTGTTTCCTGGATATGTAATAAGCATACGGCTATATGAAGAGAGAAGTATGAGTATGGCGGGAGGTCATTCCAGACGTCCCAAGTCTCCTGAAAGTTTCGGGAGTCTCCCGGATGCCCGCAAACGAGTGATCATTTCCCGGAAATCGCGCGTCTCCCTCCCGGTCCTCAAATACATCGCGCACCCTTCTTACTCCTCCCCACTGCATCCCTCCTCGCTCTTCAAACATGTCACTCGCACCTTGTCAAACACCACCAAACCACCACCCTCCCCTGATAGCTGAGCGGAATAAACCCTGAAACTCTGACCAATGTGAGGAGAGTTTACTCATACGTGACTTGTTTTAGCTATTTTAGTCTGTTTAGAAACTTTCTGCGTGAAAGCGAACCGCACCAAGAGCAAAGAGCAACAATGTAACAATTGTAATCCCTGTTTCGGAACAAATGAATCGATTCACAGGTGTGAAAGCACCCTCAAACATGTGAACTATGAATGTGCCACAGGCTGTCACTTTAATTTACCACATATTCCTACATTGTTGCTATTTGTAACAGTAGCTTTGTTTCCATCAAGCTATTTTTTTGTGCATTTTAGGTAGGCCCTGTCCACAAGAACACGGGTATTTTCAAAACTGCACTTTTTTCTTCACTGTTTTATTATTTGTCCACATGAAAACGGAGTATCAGATGACTGAAACCAAAACTTTTTGAAAACTCTTTACAACAGTTCTGTCTGGTTCTCGAATCTGATATATATTTGCAATAACAGCACTCGTACAGCCTCCTCACCCTTCTGTATTACCCCGCCCACAGTGACAGCAGATAAATAAACTCACTACAATTTGACAAATATTGCAGCTGTTGGACAACATAATATACTTTTGAGGCTTTTTTAGTCGAGAATGTAGTTGTTTAGATTGCAGTTTATTTATAAGGATGGTGCCTATTTTAAATATTCATAATTTCAAAGATACAGCGTGTCAGCCTCCATCAGCCTGTCATACTGAGCAGAGCAAAGACAGTTGAAGTTCTGCCACAAGATGGCGACAGAGACCGCATAATAAATACATAGAGGAAAAAAACTCAGCATAATTTCAAACTACAGCTGATAAAATCATCATAAAACAGTTAAGTGATATTCTAAGTCGATCTCTCTCTTTTGTATGTTGCAATGCTGTATTATACCATAGTAATCTGGTAGTGTTTCTGCTAGTGTTCGCTTTGCTTTGGCTTTTTCGGGGTTAATTATTGTGTTTTCCCGATTGCAACAGAGAAATACTGGGAAATCTCTGTAGACTGATGGTGTTTGTTTCATGCTGTTTAGCCTTATAAATCTAAAATGTCAGCAAAATCACCTGTTTTGTCATCACTTTAGGCTAGAGAATCATTTAATACGAGCTCTAAAGTCACGTTGGTGAAGAAGCAACGGTTTCTGCTGTTCTGACGTCAGCTGCAGATGTGAATGAACAGAGGAAGTAAGTAGTTTCTCGGACAAAAATATTTTTAGACTATTGATTTTTGAGGCCAGCCAACATGACGTAGCTTTCAGTTGAGATGAACATGGTTTATATAATTATACTTTATTTATAGATAAAGGGCAATGGTTTTACTGGCGTTTATAGCCGTTTCACTTTACTTCATGACGCATTCATGCAACTCTGTAGGTCTATTGGAGACATTCATAAATATTCCTAGCAAATCTAATAAATGTCAGAGACATTCCAGTTACATAAACACACTAAATCGCACTTCAGCAGTGTTTATTTGAGAGCGCACAAGAAAATCTGCACTTGAGCAGCTGATATTTGAGGGCGCGCAAGACGTTTTGTGCACGAACAGAGGAAATCGGCGCGCAAGCAAAGAGATCCGCATGCTTGTGTTACATAAATGCGATCTTGACTTGTAATACTGCGCTCACGACATTTGTCATTGAAATAACGCCATAGGTAGTTGATGGATCTGTATAAAAGGCTGCCGCCACAGCTGGAAAATATCCTAGAGGAAACACTGGGTATATAACCATTCTGTACCCTATATAACCATATTATAGTTACGTTTTTTTTTCCCCCAAATATTGTTAGTTGCATGCCTGCTGTTTTCTCCATTCTGATTGATCAACATAACTGGGTTCACACCCAATTTGGAAGCCAAAATTCCACGTTCACAGCAAACGCTTGCAGTTCGCACCGCGGGACAGTAATTCGCCTCTGTATTACGTTTAGCATTGACTTGTATACAATTTATTTGCAAAAATACTTAATTCTCCAACAAACAACAAAAAAAAAGTGTTATTATTGCCACATGTTTGTTCGGCGTCCCTATAACATGCATCACAGAGTGCTTTTGCGTTTTCATGTGGATAAAGTTTTTTTAAGCATGAAGAAAGCAGGGAAAGCTCCGTTTATAAAAATACCTGTGTATGTGTGGACACGACGTTAAATATTGCACGAAAACACTTAATTGACATGGCAAACTGGGAATACTTTTTTAAAAAATGTGCATTAAAAAAAAACTTGCGCACACAAGCAGGATAAACTTTTTATCTGGTGAATATTTGGATGAAAACACAGATAATGACATTCCAACTAATTCTGACAAGTGCCACCCTTTAGTAGACTATCAAAAGTGAGAAGTGAGACAGAGAAGAGACTGACCGTTTTCTGCTGAGGAGCCGGAGATGCCTGGGCTTTCTGAGACTGAAGAGCTGCCGCCGGCTGAGCCAAGTTCACACTGACAGCTGAAAAGAAACAATCGTGTGGAGTTAGCAGATGGATGTGCTGCACATTCTGATGTTGTGCATGTTAATGAATAAATGCAGAAAATTTCTTATGCCAACACCAACAAGACAAAATGAATCAAACACAGACTATTTTGGTCACACTTTATGTTAAGGTGCAATTCACGCTATTAACAAGTCATTAAGACTTTTAGCTCCATAAACTACTGATTTGCTGATTATTAAGGTAGTATTTGGGTTTTGGTATTGGGTAGGATTAGGGGTGTAGAATAAGACCATGCATAATATGTACTTTAAACGTTCTAATAAAAAGCAGAGATGGTCAAGAATAGCCAGGTAATAAGCTAGTATTTATTAGTGGTAATTGGTTCTTCAACTAAAGTGTTACCATACATTTTAAATTACATAATTCGTTTAGATTTTTACAACAAAAATCACATTTATTTGGTATTTTTGTTATACATTTATTATAAATGTACTGTATGTAAAAACATACTTTCTGATCCTGTGCATGCTAATAAATAAATGCCCAAACTTTCTTATGTCAACACTATTAATAAACCCTTAACTAAGACTTTTGGCACCATAAACTAATATTTTGCTGGTTATTAATGGTTATTAAGGTAGTGTTTGGGTTTCTGTATTGGGTATGATTAGGGACGCAGAATAAGCTCATGCAGAATTTTATGATGTTTTAATAGCGTGAATTGTACCTTAAAATGAAGTGTGACCAAAATAGTCTGTGTTTGATTCATTTCGTCATCTCGGTGTTGGCATAAGAAAGTTTCATCAAGTATTCATTAACATGCATTACAAAAAATGTGTGGTTGTAGATACAGTACATTTATAATTTATATTTATGACAAAACTGCCTAATAAATGTATCAAAATCTAAAGGAATTATGTATTTTAAAATATATGGTAACATTTTAGTAGAAGAATCAATTCCCACTATTAGCCAGTAGCTTATTACCTGCCTATTATTGACATTGGCTGTTTATTAAAACGTATAAAGTACATATTCTGCATGATCTTATTCTACATGCCTAATCCTCCCCAATACCGAAACCCAAATACTGCTTTAATAACCATTAATAAGCAGCAAATCAGTAGTTTATGGAGCTAGAAGTCTTATTTAATGGTTTGTTAAAAGCTTTAAATTGTTCTTTAAAGTGTAACCAAAATAGTCTGTTTGATTCATTTTGTCTTCTCTGTGTTGTTCCCCCTAATAGATACTAGCTTATTACACACCTATTATTGACATTGGTTATTTGTATTTCTAAATATATATATATATATATATATATATATATATATATATATATATATATATATATATATATATATATATATATATTCCATTTTATTCCTGTGTATGTAAAGCACTTTCAATTGCCACTGTGTATGAAATGTGCTATATAAATAAACTTGCCTTATTAAAATAGTATTTGGGTTTAGGATTATGGATGTAGAATAAGATCATGCAGAATATGTACTTTAAAAGTTCTAATAAACAGTTAATCTCTAAACAATAGGCAGGTAATAAGCTAGTAGCTAAAAGTGGGAACTGGTGCTTGTTACATGTTACCATGTAGTTCTAATAACATTATATTCTTGTATTAAACTATATATTAATTATATTTTGCATTTATTTATATTTTTAAATACATAATGTAGATGTTTAAAACCAAAATCACATTTGATCTCTACATTAGGTATTTTTGTTATACATTTATTATAAATGTACTGTGTGTATAACCAAAATATGATAAAATTATTATTACTAATAAAAACTAAAACAAAAAAACATTGAATTAAATTATTTTACACATTTAAATACATTTTAATGGATTTTATATATTATACACACATTTATAAAAATATTTATCACTATAAAAATGGTATAATGTTAAAATAAAGGTAAAGTATGCCCCAGATTTATAATTTATTCTCCTTAAGGTTTCTCTAAGGTTTTAAACCTTAATGAGTTTTTCTTTTCTTCTGTTAAACACAAAAGAAGATATTTCGTAGAATGTTGATTGCCTTCCACAGCAGGAAATCCATTACTATGGAAGTCAATGTGCGCCAGCAACCAGCATTTTTCTAAATATCTCTTTTTGTGTTCAACAGAAGAAAGCAACTCGATTAGGTTTTGAACAAATGAGGAATGAGTAAACGGCAAAATTTTCTTTTTTTTGTCTCTTTAAATGGGATTTCTGGTATTTAACAATGCATTATTTTACAAAAAAAAAAAGAAAAAAGATTAAAAAATAAGACAAAGAATCAATAAAAACATTTATTTTTCCAACTTCATTTCATTTAAATGCATCACTTAGGCAGACATATCCAGAGAATAGTGATTAATAGTTGATAATATTGGTACCTATGGGTTGAGTGGCTCCAGCAGGCAGGTTGGCTCTCTTGCGAGGGGTCAAGGCTGCAGGCTGGATGGGAAGGATGCCTCCTAGTGCCTGAGATTGGGATTGCGCTGCTTTGGGTCGCTGGCGAGGTGTGATGGAGGTTTCAGTGGTGGGAATGGGGTCTGTGAGCCTGCAGGAAACAGAATCACAAATGAGGCCAAGGCAAATTTATGCATGTTTTAACGCCATCATTAGTAACATTAGTAAATTTAATGATTACATCCATAACCATAACTTTCATAATAAACAAGCAATATACAAGAAACATACAGTGATAAAAGGTGATATAAGATCTTCCAGGAGACACCTTTTAAAACATTTCCCTTAAATAATTTTCCTAATAATAACCTTCTCTAATATAGTTTTAAAAATATACATAGGGCTGTGCAATATGATGATATTTATAGCAGTGACAAAATAAAAAATAAACAGTTTAACTAAACTACGCTAAAATCAGAAATGAGAATAACTGCACGGAGAGAAAGTTGCAAGTTTCTAAGTACAATGCCTATGGTTAGTATTTTATTTAGAAAATTGGGCTGTAATCGTTCCTTTTTAAAATTGTTTTATAATTTATTTAATAATTAGTTTATATTTACACATTCTTAAATCAAACATTTATCCTAAAAATAATTCAATATGAAAGGGTACATATTTGAACTAATACCTTAAAATGTAAAAAGGAATATTCCCATACATATGGTCAATACACACACACACACACACATATATATATATATATACACACATACATACATACATATATATATATATATATATATATACACACACACACATATACATATACATATACATATATATATACATACATATACATATACATATACATATATATATACATATACATATATATATATATATATATATATATATATATATATATACATACATATATATACATATATATATATATATATATATATATATATATATATATATATAATATATATATATAATACATATATATATATATATACATATATTATATATATATATATATATATATATATATATACATACATATATATATATATATATATATATATACATATATATACATATATATATATATATATATACACATACATATATATATAATATATATATATACACATACATATATATATATATATATATATATACATATATATATATATATATATATATACATTATATATATATATATATACACATATATATATATATATATATATATACATATATATATATATATATATATATATATATACATATATATTTGGGCCCCTCATCTGGCCCAAAGTTTGGACATCCATGCCTTAAAGGGTTAAACAAATAACGCAGAGCACTACTACAGTTACAGAGAAGTTTGCGCTGTTATAATTCATATAATTCTTACCTTTTAATACATTTTGGTGCAATTATCATTAAAAAAACACGACTGAATGTTTTGAATGAAAAGCTGTAATGTAGCCATGGCTGGATCAATTTTGGTGTGGCGCCCCGCCATGGAAGAATGAATGCAGCTGAAACCATGCCTTTAGGTAAACATTCATGATCTAATGTTGCATGTAACGTCTATGTACATGTGGTAAATCTAAAACAAAAAAATGCATGCTCAAATTTGAAGAAAAAAAAAGGCCTGAAAATTGACTCGGCAAAATTCCATGACTTTACCAGGTTTTCCAGGACCATATGAACCCTGTACAGTGTACTAAATAATGGCAAAGATGAGCTATTTAAAAGCATGACTGCATCCATAGATGCGTCACATACGTATTCATGCAAAAAAAACCCACCTGTGTCCTTGAATCCATCTGAAAGCACTTCACTAATCTATTAGCCACCAATTATGCCAATTAGCTTTCATTTGACTCCTAGCGAGCATGTTTAATCTGAATCAATATCACATGATTGCCCCTTCCTGTGAGAGCAGCGCTCAATACATTCAATCAGATGGCCTTTTGTGATGACTTGAAAGAAAAAAACTACAAAAAGCTCAACAAAAGAGTCTTACAATATAACAAGAACAAAATCTAGCACAAAATGAACCGGTTGAGACATTCAGAAGAGGAGACCGGAAACGTTTCAGAATGTGCATCAAGTATAATCAGGTTCAGTGTTTTATTGTGCCATCTAGATGACGTGCTAGCCCTTAAAATAATCCAAGGACAGAAAAGGTTTCTCTCGATACAACAATATTAGCTGAAATTAGCCTGTGAGGTTGTGATTCAAACCTGAAATGTGTCTAAGGAGCACCACCAGGTGGATGAAGTAAATAAATGCAATACAGGCCCCTGGAGATATGAAACTTTGAGACACAATGGCTATTTCTCAATATGCGTTCTTTAGCGGTCTTGCATCCTCGTGTTATCGTGTAAGGTCATCATCAACAACCAGAGTTCAGTTCCAATACTCAAGACCGCAAGAACAGAGGACGCGTGAAAGTTCCTGGATGTGTTCTTGATATCCAGGACGCACCGATGCAGACATTGATCTCGCTCTATAAGTCCCAGAATTCATTGCGACTGGAGGTGGGAAGCGCAGCATTTTAATTAGATTTATAATTAAAGTTCAGAGATATCACTTATTTACCTCAAGAGTTTCCCTAAATGAAACTGTGAATATAAACATTACAACGGACATCTTAAATAAAGGAACAAACACATTAAGGGTGTTTGTTTGTTTGCTGAAATTCGTATTAAAATGTTTTATTTTTATTGTGCAACGTATATTTATAATGTTTTTATGCAGAGTATATATTTTGAAAAGAGGAAAAACAGTAAATCGTTGTATGAATGCTGTAATGTTTAAATAAATTTCCATTTAAAACGCGTGAAGGTCACGTGACCATCAGGAAGAACGCAGCATCTCATTTCTCACAGGATGCGTTCTCTGTTCTCGTGGTCTTCCGAGTTCGTTCTTCCAAGGACACCTGGCAAGACCGCTCTCCACAAATAAGTTGCACTGGTGTATACAGCTGAGGTCAAAATTATTAAGAATGAAATCCTAATTATTTTAATAATATTTCCAAAGTGTTGCTTAATGGAGAAATTTCTTTCCAACACATTAAACATAAGTTTTATGAGATATTTTTTCAGCTTAAATTGTAATTTAAAGGCTTAATTAGATTAACTAGGGAAGTTAGGGTGATTAAGAAAATTATTGGAAAGCAGTGGTTTGTTCTGCAGTCAATCAAAAATAAATCTAAAAGGATCTAACAATATTAACCTTAACATTGCTAAAAAAAAAAAAAATAAGTCGGCGCCAATAGCCTAGTGGTTAATGCGTCGACATATAGCACCTAGGTGCTCACGGCGACCCAAGTTCGATTCCCGGCTCGAGGTCCTTTGCCGATTCTTCCCCTAACTCTGCTCCCCACACTTTCCTGTCTTTAAATCTCCACTGTTCTATCAATAAAGGTGAAAACCCCTATAAAAATAATTATTAAAAAATATATAATAATAATAATAATTGTTTTCATTCCAGCCAAACTAAAAAAAGAAATCAGACTTTCTCCAGAAGAAACATTTATATACAGGGTTCTTACTCCTTTTCTAACTTCAAATTCCAGCACTTTTCAAGCACTTTCAAGGTGCATTTTTATGCTTTTCCAGCACCTAACAACCATGATAAATTATGTTTATATATGCTGTATGTACTTTTTCACATTTAAATCCATTGTGCCATTTTAAAAAACGCAATATGACATTTCAACTTAAATTGTTGAATACTTTGGAACATAGATTTATTGGGATAGTTCACTC
Organism: Danio aesculapii; assembly: GCF_903798145.1. Lineage (NCBI taxonomy): Eukaryota > Metazoa > Chordata > Actinopteri > Cypriniformes > Danionidae > Danio > Danio aesculapii. Next base: position 41,007,853 of record NC_079444.1, read on the forward strand.
AAAAATGTACAAAAAAAAAAAAAAACAAACAGAAAAATGAGCTTACAGTCAGATTTTGTTTGGGTGTAGTGGCAAGTTGACATGTTTGTTTTAAACTATTCTGAGCGCTCCGTTTGGCATTTTAGGTGCAAATATGCATTCTGCATGAATGTCTTCTAAATATGTGTATGCGGTGAACATTTTGCAGCGAAAACTAGTCGGACGACAACAATTTTATGCACTCGCACAAATGCTCCCAAATATATTTTGAGCTCGTAGAGATCAACGAATTACCAAAACGAATTTCGAGCCCAACAATTTCAAATTCAAGCAGGTTCAAGCACTTTGTGCAGAATCCAAGCACTTTCCTAACCTTGAAAACACTATAATAAAAATCAAGCACCTTCCAGGATTTCCAGCACCCGTAGGAACCCTGTACAAATAAATACATAATATAATGTGAAAATTGCTGTGCTCTGTGAAACGTCAATTTCACAGGAGGGTGAATAACTTTGACGTCTACTCACATTTATAATTTCATACAAAAATAAAGTAAAATAAACAAATATAAAAGACACATAAATCTCAAACTGCAGTGGAGTTCACTGTTAACACCATTTTAAATGTCAAACCTAATCAAACTGCTAACAAATCAAATTAGCAGTGTGTGATATTGATGCACCATACAAATATCTGCGCATCTTTCCTTCATTTGAATAGTATGTATTTAATGCTTGCATTAAGTCGCTTTATAATATAAGCACAACTGCACATAATGCCTTATTCACACTAGCGGCGACTCTGTAGCTGCCTGACGTTCTGAGTGGCGGTTGAAGTTGATAGTGGGACCTTGAGGTTGCTTAGGTAACATTCACCGTGATATTCACAGAGAGCGAATGCGTTCACATGCCGCAGAAATGAAACACTGTTCAGAGAAAACACCAACTATGAATGGAATTGGTACATAAAACACTTAATTACAAAGATGATCAATAAAAATAAAAGTGTTTTCTGTCATTGCGGCTTTATCTGCTGCAAACACAGGTCTGTGTAGGTCTACAGCACAGAGAATACCATAGATATTTACATTAGATGTCGCCTACCCTGTTGTTGTCTATTGGAAGGAATGCGTCAATAGAGCCGCCATTTTAGTACAGGGTAGCGCTCCTTTGAAATGAATGCGGGACCAAGCTGCAGTGGAGGACTGTGGCCATCCAGACATATACACGTATATCTATGATCGGGAGTTTTCCCGGAGGTCAGTATGCAAATATTTCTTACAAAAAGCTTGTGTTTGTGTGTATGGAAATGTATTATCCACCCTCCCTGTTAAATTCGATCTAATCCATGTCCTGAAACACTCCTCCTCTCCTGTTTTCACTTCTCATACTGACGGAGGGAGCGATTTTGTTTGTGAATGAATCTCCGTTATGAGCGACTTCTTCACTTAATACAAGTTTCTGGCACCGCAGCATCTCGTTGTCATATTTCTTTTGCATTGTTTGCTGATTTTATTCAACAAAACTAGCGTAAGCTGAGTATTTAGTGCGAGTTGATGCTACTTTGCCTTGTGGTGAATGCAGTGACTGTACTATCATCAATAACGTTACCCGTTTAGCACAAACGTTCATAACATACAAAAACATTAAAAACTAAATCTTACCTATGAAATGTTCTGCCTTTGTGCTTTGTTTTCTTTGTTTGCTTGTTACTACACCCGTAGACAGCGCTAAAGTCCAGCATCTTCAGGTAGTAACACTGTCTTGACTAGTGCGGTTGAATGACATTTGTCCTGAGAGCACTGTACAAATGTGGCGGCGCTATTGACGCATGCTCAGGGTCCGTATGCGATATCTAGTGTATATATCTAGGAGAGAATACAACCGGCCTCTGAGCGAGCTGAGAGAGGATGTGAGCTCTACTGGTGCTTCTATTTGCTGTTGCACAATAAAGTCGCTCTTCATCTGCATCGCTCGACACGCGCACCGGGTCGCCAATGGTTGCTGTCGCTCGCATAGATGAATGACGCTTGTCGCTTTGCCGCTGTGAGACGCTCCTAGTGTGAACGCAGCTTACGGGTCCAGTATCATGAAGCAAGATTAACTGGCTAGCCAGTTAAGTTTCAGTTTAGTTTGCGCTAATTCCTGGCTTTATGTACCATGACACCATGTCCTAACAACACGCTAAGCAACAAGAGTCCAGCGACAAGCAATTTGTATGTCTGTACCAAACACAACATGACCTTTAAAACATTTAAATACCAGCCACTGGACTCTTAATGAAATGGTAAAGGCCTTTAATCTATTTAATACATATTAAACCCTTTAATCATTCTATTGCACAGTGTAACCATATGGCAACATGATACTTATGTTAATTTCCCTGCCACCGTCTCTTTAAGACCAACGTGAATTTTTTTTGTTGGAAAAAGAAGACCTTAGTGTAGCCAATGATGTGCTTTGGTTAAGTCACATGACATGCTGTGTTTTTCTGTGGCGAGATTTCTGACTGACTGCAGTTTATTGTGAGTAGTTGCTGAATGCAAATGTAAACGTCAATAAAAACAAAGGACCAAATTATGTCAGATCCACAAACAAATCTGAAACATCACCTCCAGTAAGTCATGATGACATATTCACAACTCAATTTATTTTAATCAAAAGTTTTTTGTAAATCGATTCAATGTAATGGTGCAATAGTGGAACATGGAATATTGCAATGGGTTAGCTAGCTAGCAAGGTCAGCTGTGAACTTTTAAGTTGTCAACAACATGACAACATGAATGCTAGTAATATAATGTTGATTAGTTTTATGTTAATGATATTTGCATTATGGATAAAATCTAGTTTTAATGGCAATAGTACTTTTGAATAGATATGAATACAGGGAACAGTGTATTAGCGAGCACCACCATGTTCTATGATTAGTGGAAGAAAAAAAGGACAGAACTGGCTCTTCCTGCAGATGTAAGTGAAGATGAGATGGGTTTTAGTGACCATGAGAATGATGCAGACTGGACGTTTTATAGAGAGTGTTCAGGTAAGTTAGCTCGGAGGCAGATAAGACAGGCGTAGTATAGTATATAGCAGGTGTAACGAACCTATGGCTCGGGAGCCACAGGTGGCTCTTTGACCAAAAATATGTGGCTCTCCAGCTGTCTCCCTTCAAAAAAATTAAAACTGTCACTAAAAATCAGTTTCCTTTTGAAAATACAATTAAAATGACCTTTTATTGTATAGTTTTAACGCAAAATGAATATGAATAAAAGGACGTTTCAACCAATGCGTGTGTGCGGCCCTGTGTACTAACTTGAATCGCGACACCAATAAAGGGCATGCCATTTACATTTCGATGGTAACCTTGTGCCATAAAATTCAAACAATATTCATGAGTGGTGAAAAGAAAGATATTCTACAAATTGACCTTTATTAAGACATGGACTTGCTCAACATGTGATGCTTCACATATATATATATGGCTCTTTAAAAAAAACGCATTTGCCAAAAAAAATTCAAAATGGCTCTTTGCTGAAAAAAGGTTCCTGACCCCTGGTACAGTATATATGTGATGGTATATCTAGATGCATCTGGATATACCAGACTTGTTATTTATTTATTATAATATTTAGTGGAGAAATTATTTATATTTACTGTATTTTGTATACATGATAATACAATATTAGGTTTATTTTTAATAATATTCAGCAAAAAAATAATGGAATAAATGAAAGCTGTTGGAATATGAGTTGTTGGAAAGTATGTATAAGGTGTATAAGTAAGTATAAGTTCTGTGTTAAAGCTTATAATACTGCAACACCAATTAAATCATTTTAAACCACTAAATTATTAATTATAAGGAAAGTTCTGCATTTCTAAATTTCTAAGTTAGATCCATTGTTGGACGTTGTTGCCATGTGGCAACATATCATAAAGCACCTAAAAAATAATTATATATATTTTTTTACAGCACTTCAAGTGAAGCCATTTTAAGAAAAGAAAAACAGTCAAATATGTACTTTAATAGATCTATCATAATGTGTGCGGTAGAGGGTTAAAAGGCTACTGAGTGACTGATGTTGGTTTGAGTCACAGTTCTGACTTTTATTTTCAAACCACAAGCTATTTATTTAATTTTCAAGATCTGAGGTGAACTGTCTATTCTGCTTCTTTCAGCAAAATGACATCAAATGTCACATATAATGGTGTTCCAACTCACACTGGGAGCATTAAACTGAAAAGCCCATAATCAGTACCTGAGGTGATCATTTTCATAGTAGTTTATGCTGTTGTTGTGTTGCGATGTCACACATTGTTCGGACAAAATCCTCTTTTCTTGTATTAGGTGTGTATATATTATATATATTATAATATATATATATATATATAATATATATATTATATATATATAATATATATATATATATATATATATTATATATATATATATAATCATTTCATTATTTTTTCTGGGTTTTCACCTTTATTGCATAGGAAAATAGAGAGAACTGACAGGAAAGCATGGGGAGCAGAGAGAGGGGAAGGATCAGCATATGACCGCAAGGCGGAATCTAACTTGGGTCGCCGTGAGCACTGGAGTGCACGTGTCGACGCACCAACCACTAGACCACTGGAGCCAACGACAAAAACCTCTTTTAACATGGAAAAGATATTCGGATGGAATCTCCATAATAGCATGGCAACAAAGAATGATTAATGTCGAGATGCCTTCATGTTATCTAAAACTAGTATACTAGTTCCTGCTGCTTGCAATATCGCTACTGTTTGTTTTTATTATTATTATGTGCTGTATTAATTAGTTATTGAGCAGACATAAATAACACTTTATAATATAAGGAGTTTTTATCTGATTTTTTTAAACTAGTAGTGTTTTGAAATGAATGAATGCATAATAATCATGATAAGCGTGAAACCGTGATTATTTCTCAGACTATAATCGTGCAACCAAAAATATAATCGTTTCATCTCTAATGTCAATGTTGGTAAAATGTCACCTCTCAGCTTGGCTTGTGCCAAGTCAGTATAATTTAAGCTATCGAATTCAATTTAAACGGCTTACAAAATTACTTGATTATTTAATAAAATAATAAATAATTATTCCAAAGCACTTTCAGTTTCAGGTTTGGCTAAGTGCATCCAGAATTTCTAGAATTTTTGAACTAGAGTTTTAGGTTGGTGTAGGGCCGGGCCGATAAACTATTATATGGAATCACGAACAAATTCATGTCAATAACAATGTAAGCGCTGGACTTTTTTACTCTATATTGATCGTGATTGTACGTTCACAGCGAAGGTGGTGAGAAAGTCAAAGGTCGCTCTAGCAGCCCAAGCGACAACGCTGTCTGCCTTCAGCTTCGTGGCGAGAGCGTCAAAATTCACTATATTGATCTCATATATAAAGGGGCTGTTGCAGCATATCATATCAGTCACATTCCCGCATTAAACATGCTTTCTAGCAAGGAAATGTTGCACACTTTTAGTCAAATTCGTTTAACAATTGAAGTTCTAGTTGCATGTGGTGTGGCTATGGTCCACCTTATTATCCAATGTGTCCATATGTCTGAAATATTCTGAAGCAGCAATACTGTTTTGTATTGTCGCATGAGATTCCCGCTTTTTTTAAAAAAAAAAATATATAAATAACATTAATGCACATCAGTAACTTTTTTTAATGTATGTTCCTGTAAGAAAACATTGTAAACAATTGGAAATCCGGTAACCGCAATAAATCAAACCGTTGGGAACAACTGTGGTAGGAACCAAAGCTCACAGGACTGCAAGCAGTGGACATCTACATTCTGATTGGTAGTCACCAAACCGCGCCATAGCTCATTACCATAAAGACGCGCCGTGGTGCTCCTCTCCGCTTATCATCACCAGCTCCCATTGAAAATGAATGACTTCCGGCTACTTTGATTTAATATTAATATTATGGTTCTTCTGAGTGTGCCAGTTTAGGTTCAGTTTAAAACACAATTCAGATTTTTTTATTATAATGTGTTAAAAAGTGTCATGTTGGGGGCGTGCCCACAGTTCGCTGATTTAGGGGTGTGTTGCTTAACATGTAGATTAGTTTCGGCTTCCCGCCCAACGTAACAAGGGGGCGGGGCCATGAGCTCACCCGCTCTGTGTTTGCAACACAGACAGGCAGACTCAGAGGAGCAGGAGAGGATCAGCATTCAGTCGTACATGTACAACTCGGACACAGACCAAGCAGAGAGTACAAAATCATTTGTGTCTTTGTATAGTTTTACAGCCAACTGTGTGCTAGTTTTAAGTGCCGAGCTTGTCCACAGAAACTAATAACCACGCACACTGAATTAAGTTTGACTGAGGCACCGGATGCGCCGCTCGAAGCCGCGACACGGCACACCAGACACTCTCTGTGGCGCGGCAGAAACATGAAGTTTCCCGAATCGTCGCACCACGCATTTTTGAATTCTAAACATAGGTTTCTGCAGCGGTCCGCGGCGCCCAGCCGTCGACTTGAGTGTACCCTGATAGAAACCTATGTTTAGAATTCTAAAACGCATGCTAGTTAAGATCACAGGGAGCTTCTGGGATCGCGAGAAATGCAAACGGCTGAAGTATAAGGTAGACTCAATGAGAAGTACACATGTTTGCAAACCTACCTAAAGATACAACCAATAATTCCGATTAGAGTGATAATGTGGAGAATATTGATCTTGTGTTGAGCCCAATGAGCCTTGCATCTAAAAATAGAGCTAGGGTGTTCCTTTAGTGATATCGCTTCGACTCACGCTGAAAATGGCGGACGTGAATCAACAAACTGAGGATATGATGACGCGCCTGTCAATCAATATTGGTGGGCGGGGGGACCGCTCTCTTACGTAAAGTTGCGGTCGATCTGAAAACCGTTCCAATTGGTCCACCGTTTTTATGTTGTTAAATTGAAAAAAAAAAAAAAAGCACTGGGTGTTTATATCACCCCAATATGACGGTCTATACACCATACATGCACATATGTCTGTCCAAACAGCTTGAAAAGTAGATTTTTTACCATAGGTGCCCTTTAATACACTCTTTTTTTGTGGCTTCAGTCATTGTTGGGGTACTTTTTAAATCTGGAAGCATTAATAACTTATATTGAAATATATCGTTATCGTTCAATATGGAAAATAATTATTGAGATTGTATTTTGCCATATTGCCCAACCCTAGATTGGTGCATGCCAAATTTTATATACAACAAAATCTTCAAACGAAATTTAATAGAAAATTACGCAACTATCGTAGACCGTTAAAAATCTTAGAAGTATGAAAACATTTTCAGTAATAATGGTAAACATTTAAATAAAAGTGAATTTAAGTGAGAAAATATAAACAAGTTTTGGTTGATCTCAATCTGGTGCTTTTGTAACTCTTAGTTGCTTTGCTTTCATCACTGTTTGCTATCTAGGTGGTACAGTAGTCAAGCGGGATGATTAATCTAATCTCATATTTACTCTTTGTAAGTTGTGTGTTTGTTTTACAGCAGTGGTAATATGCACTTACCTCTGCAGAAATCCATGAGGATGAACACCTCCCAGACATCTCCACCTCCCACTGCTGTGATGCTGGAGTCCAGGAAACCCACAATGTTCTTATGACCGTTCAGATCCCGCTGGACACAAATCACACACAACAGAATATGAGTGAATCCGACTGAATGCATTATTTTAGTATTCCTTTTTTTTCTTCCAACATGCCATGTCAATACAATATAACTTTCCAGAAATATCAATGCTTTTCTCATTGCTGAAGCACAGAAAACATTTCATCATGCTCACCATGATCTGGATCTCGCGTTTGCAGACCTGCAGGTCGTGTTCGTTGTTGACATACATCCTCTTTAGGGCACAGCGAACACCCTGATTAGTCCGCACCAGAAATACGATTGCAAAACCACCTGCAAAGACAAACACACAAAGTATAAACACCCTATAGATGGAAACTAGTTTGAAGAAAAAAAGATGATATTTACATCACAACACTGCCTCCATGTGGAAATCAGTAGAAGAGTTCACTCAGTTTACTTTAGTTTGAAGGTTTTTATATATACACAGTTGAAGTCAAAATTATTAGCCCCCCTGAATTATTAGACCCTGTTTATTTTTTTTTTTTTTCGCCATTTTCTGTTTAATGGAGAGATTTTTCTTCAACACATTTCTAAACATAATAGTTTTAATAACTCATCTCTAATAACTGGTTTATTTTATCTTTGTCATGATGACAGTAAATAATATTTGACAAGATATTTTTCAAGACACTTCTATACAGCTTAAAGTGACATTAAAAGGCTTAACAAGGTTAATTAGGTTAAGGTTAGGGTAATTAGGCAAGTTATTGTATAACGATGGTTTGTTCTGTAGACTATCGAAAAAAAATTGTTTAAAGGGGCTTATAATATTGTCCTTAAAATGGGTTTGAAAATTTAAAACTGCTTTTATTCTAGCGAAATAAAACAAATCAGACTTTCTCCATAAGAAAAAATATTATCAGTGTGTGTGTGTATTTATATATATTTATATATTATATATTTGTAGATAATGGCTCTCAATGTGGTTCACTGCAGTCCCAAAGCTTCAGAAAAGCCTTTATAAATGTTTTCAGACTGGTAGATTTCTACTCTCATTAGTTTTTCTGGATTTCAGAACAAATATAGATTTTGAGGATCTTTTGGTCTATTTCACTTTGTCAGGAGGACCTATTTAAGTGATTTCTTGAGTTTGAACACGTGTGGCAGTATTCAGGCCTGGGTGTGGCTAGAAAAATGTAAGAAAATTCATATTAAAATATGATATTTGTAAATAATGGCTCTCACTGTTGTTTGCTGCAGTTTCAAAGTAGGCATGGGACAATAACCATTTTCAAGGTATACTGCGGTTTGGAAAAGTCAAGGTTTTGAAACCGCCAAAATTTTCTGCTATACCGTTCCTAAGGTATGTGTAAGATTTTTTATTTACGTTTTTTTTGTTGTTTGTTTGTTTGTTTTTTAGGACAACAGTATCTCCAGCAGAAAAAATATCCAAAGATGCTGTTTTTGCAACAAATGAAGGTAGCAGAAGTCAATGACTCATTTGAATTACTTAGCCTGACATGTTTACTGTTACAAAATATCATAAACCTTTAAAAAATAGAATATATTGTTTTCAGAGGGGAAAAAAGTTTTTAAAAAGACATTAAAAAAGAAAATATTTTAGAGCAGTGAGCACAATACCATGATATCATAAAACCGTGGTTATTTTTATCCAAGGTTTTTATACATATTTCATCCATTTTTATCCAAGGTTACCATAACATTAGATTTCTCTGGATCTCAGAACAATATATAGATTTTGAGGATCTTTTGGTCTACTTTACTTCGCCAGGCAGGTCCCATTTAAGTAATTTCTTGATTGTGAACAGGTGTTGCAGTAATCAGGCCTGTGTGTGACTAAAAAAAATTGATTAAAACTATATGTTAAAATATTATATATTTGTAGATAATGGCTCTCAGTGTGGTTTGCGTCAATCCCAAAGCTTCAGAAAAGCCTTTATAAATTTTTCCAGACTGGTAGATCTCTCTTTTCTCTCATTTGTTTTTGAATTTCTCAGGATCTTTTGGTCTACTTCACTTTGTCAGGGAGGACCTTTTTAAGTGATTTCTTGATTTTGAACAGGTGTGGCAGTAGCCAGGCCTGGGTGTGGCTAGAGAAATTGAACTCCGGTGTAAAAAAACAGAGTTAAAGTTATGTTTTAAGAGACGGGTGTTAACACTTTTTCACACAGGGTTAAGTAATGTGAGTTTTTGCTTTCCCTTAATAATAATAACTTTAATTTAAAAACGACATGTGTTTACTTGCATTACTTTTGACTAGTATTTCAATTTGTTTGATGATCTCAAACATTGAAGTGAGACAAACATGCAAAAAAAAAAAAAAAAAAAAAAATAGAAATCAGTGAAGGCCAAACACTTTTTCACACTACTGTATCTATATATGTATATAGGTTTACAAGCTTAAATATCTATATAAGTTTAGGTGAAAGCAATAAACAAAAACTATTATTGTTTTATATTTGTATGTATCCCACTAATTCTATCCCTTTTTGTAGACTGGTCATCCTCTCCATTGAAGCACTATTAAGATGTGATATTGCAAAATGTCCGTTTGCGCTCAGTTCTGCTGTGTTGGCATAATGTGGAGCTGAGCAGGGTATTATTCCTCAAAGCAGACGCAGGGGAAGCCGCTCAGGGAAAGCAGAACTCAAGACATTTCATTAAAGATCTTTACAGTCAAACAATCAGCAAGATTTTCACTTTGCAAAGCTCATGTTATTTATTATTGCAGAGCTGAGAAAAGATGTTGAGAGGTGTAGGCTGAAAGACTATTAGCTTCACTTGCAGTAAGAAATGCAAATCATTGTGATGTAATAATCACACATGTCATTTCAATGTAAAATTAGACTTCCTTTGTACACAACAGGGGTCTTTTTTATGTTTTGAGTCAATAGACTAGGGCTGCAACTAACGATTATTTTAATAATCGATTAATCTGTCGATTATTTTTTTTAATTAATCGATGAATCAGATAAATAAAAAAAAACAAAAACATTTTCCAAACGTTTAATCAAAAAAGCTCATCCATGGGCTGTTAAAATAATGATAATAATAAACTAAGGAGTTTTGTCCTGTTTTCAGTCCAAATAGCTAAATATTTTTAAATCAAGATACATACTAGACACATGAAATAGCATTAGAAATTATCTTGTTTTCTGAAAAAAAAAACTCAAAATTAAGTGACTGCTTAAAGTTAAATTATTTGCTAATTGGGTAAGAAAAATAATCTTAATGACATATAATCTCAAACAGAAGTTTTACCAGTTCCCATAAACGTGTATGTGATCATGATCTATAACATGAGATGGACGTCGCCATGTTTACTTGCGTTTGGGTTGTTGCTAGATCGGATACATTTGCGGTCAAAGGTTAACGAGACCAATTTGTATTTTTTATTAAATTTCCGATTAATTATATTTTATTAACGTCTACCCCCAACCCAACCGTCACAGTAAGGTAAAAACATTAGTTGTACCGAGTATTATTAATGGTGTCTATTAAATTACCCAATAAATTGTATATTTTAAAGCCTTCCCCCACCCCAACCCCAACTGTCACAGTACTGTAAAAATATAAATTTTTGTTTTACAGTGTCATAAAAAAAATGCTGCTATATTAACATACATATCGCACTTCCGGCCAGCCGCGTATCCGATCTAGACTTTGCCACGCGTTTGCCTCATTTATAAAAAGCAGAACATGCAGGATTCAGCAGGTAAATTCTCCAGTTACTCCAAACACATGCAAGTAAGTGGCTGGTGAACTTAGAGAAGAATAGATTCAACTTTCTAGTTACTTTCACGATGTGTATCTGATATGATTAAAACACATTGGCAAATTGTATTTGAATGGATTGTTAGACTCTCTTGTGCGTTTTACAAACTCTTAGAAATTTTTCGTTTTACTAGTACTTGTCTGTATTTACCTGTCTAAAACATAAATTAAGCATTAGGCGGTTAAAACACTGCATAATTGTGATAATATGACACATCTTTCTCAGTGGGGTTAAGTTGGTTTTGTTTTCGAAAAAAAGAAGCACTTTTACAAGGTCCCTTACTGAGAGCTCTGCTCAGCGCGAGCTCACTCTGGTTTAGTGCTAGACATCGCGCCAAAGCTCAGTTTGATTTTCTCGGTTGCCGCTCTAAAGGTAAACGAGCTAACACTAATTTGTCATGCTTGTCAAGCTGGATAACGAGTAAAACATCAGCACCAGGGACTTTACGGTCTTTACTTCAAACAGAACAAAAGTAGGATTCTGTAGTATTTTACCCAGCTGTTGAACTCCGTTCCTCCTCATCCCTATCTATGAGGCGCCGAACTCTGCATCAGTGCACGAGAGAGACTGTGTTCACTCCGCTCCGCGCTGAACTAAAGTATTTTTTTAATAATTAAATGCGCCGTTTCACGCTACACAATGAATCGATTATGAAATTCGTTTCCAACACTTTTAGTAATCGAATTTATTGATTCGTTGTTGGTTTGGCGCAGCTTTCGCGTGGTCACATAAACAATAACCGTTTTCAAGGTATACTGCACTTTAGAAAAATCAAGCCAAACCGCCAAAATTTTCTGCTATACCGTTCCCATAGTATGTGTATGATTTTTTTTTATTTAAGCATGTCCAGCAGAAAAGATATCCAAAGATGCCGTTTTAAATTGTAAATAAATCTGTGTTTTTATAACTAATGAATTGAATTTTATTTGACAGATTTTAGACAAGCTGTAGAAAAATACAAGTATCCCATATATTTTGAAATAAAAACTGTCGAGGATAAAAACACAATAAAGCCCTTGGCTTGTTTCCATTGCAGTCCTCGCTGTTAAATTAAAAAGTATGGCTTCAAAATACAGATGACGCATAAAACAAACAGTATGTCCACATTTTAAAAACAAGAACAAAATAATTCACAAATACATTCCTTCATTTTTCTTTTCGGCTTAGTCCCTCTGTTAATCAGGGGTCGCCACAGTAGAACAAAACGTCAACTTATCCAGCATATGTTTCACGCAGCGGATGGCCCTCAAGCTGCAAGCCTGTTCACAATAACATATACAATAAAACATCCTCATCCACCATGCAAACTAATTATCCTCATCAAACAACTATCTTGGCAAGACAGCAATGATTCATTTGAATCCTTTAGCCTGACATGTTTACTGCTCTAAAATATTTTAAATATTTCTCAAAATAAAATATATTGCATTCAAAAGGGGAAAAAGTTTTAGTTTTTACCCAGACATTTACAAAGAATATATTTTAGAGCAGTTATCACAATACCGTGAAAGGTTATCATACCGTCAGAATCTCATACCGGCCCATGCCTAATGCTGACACAAACCTCTCAAAAAATGTTTTGAAAACTGCACGTCGCAACAATGGAGCGAGTGTTTACAAGTGTAAAGTCCCCTAAAGAAGCTCCAGATGGAAACTGTTGTTTTGTGTTTACCTTGTGATTAAAGTTGTTGCACGTCCGCCGCTACTTGTACATTAAGGTAGTGTTCAGAAAAAACAAAACACCAGCGAAGAAACTCAACACAGACGAACATGAATACCTACTGCCAGCTAGTGTTTCAAAAGTGTTATTGCAGAACAACACAAACAGCATGCAGAAGTATAAATGCATGGCTACGTGCAAGGCATGCACCGTGGGTCATGCTGATCACTCGATGCAGTATAAGCATAATACCAAGTATAAGCCATAATAATAATAATAATAATAATAATAATAATAATAATAATAATAATAATAATAATAATAATAATAATAAGTATAATGCAGCCTTAAGAAAGAAACTCAAAGGTTTAAAAAAAAAAAGTGAAAAATGAGTAAATGACGATTTTTATTTTTGGGTGAACTATCCCTTTAATGCAGGGATCACCAAACTTGTTCCTGGAGGGCCGGTGTCCTGCAGATTTTAGCTCCAACCCTAATCAAACACACCTGAACAAGCTAATCAAGGTCTTACTAGGTATACTTGAAACATTCAGGCAGGTGTGTTGAGGTAAGTTGGAGCTAAATCCTGCAGGGACACCGGCCCTTCAGGACCGAGATTGGTGACTCCTGCTTTAATGCATCCTTGCTCAAATTAATTAGTGATTAATCTTTCTATTATCTACATATTTAGTACAATAGTATATTAAGTTAACATAACAGTAAAATGTACCATGTTAATATTTAACATTAAAAATAATAGTACTGTCTCTCAGTTCATAGATAAAAGGAATCAATGAAATGCTGCACAAAATAGTTTTAGATGGGGAAAAACCTGTCACACCACAGTATACGTCAACACCTAAGTGCAGAGGAGCAGGGATGTCCAGACAGAGGATTTAGGACACTAAATAAAGCTGCCAGAGGGCCGAGGAGAACACCGAGAGCTGAGCACAGTTCACCATCAGGCCATGATGATACACGTTTGCTGGATTACATTATCTGTAACTACAACCATGAGCATTCGAAAGGGCTCGAAAGAAAACATTCAGTAGCGGCAGAGCAGTCAAATTAATCATCAAACATCTGTCAATTTATAAAATGATCAGTAATGGATCAATACTATCTGTTCACATTGTGATTCTTAAATCTACCATTCTACTTTTTTTGCATGTGAATTTTGAGAAAATATAGATTTACTTTTAGTCATTTAGCAGACACTTTTGTCCGAAGCCACTTGAAATTGAGGAGGCATTCAGCAATTCAACAAGACGACGCAATGCACACAACAACTGCTAATTATATGAAGCAACTGTTAGTGCTCAAAGAATTAAGTGCTAGAGTAAAGAGCTGACAGTGTTTTTTTATAGAGAGAAGAGTGTTTCTACAGGTGGTCTGTCAAGCCCGCTCAATTGTGTGAAGCACACTTCATAAATGCACATGAGATATGAAGTGATTGTGTGAAAGTGTCTGGTGCAAAAGCTGGTGCAAGTGTCAGTTAAAGTGTCAGAGAGACGAAATAGTGTTTTCTACAGGTGGTTTGTCAAGCCCACTCACCTATGTGAGGCACAACTCGTTTAACAGCGCTCAAATGCAAGCAGGAAATGTCAGTAAAAAGTCAGTACAGTTGGTACAGAATTCCAGTGTCGTGACAGCACTAGTTAAGTGCCATTCTAATTTTTCATATTCATCCACTAGTATTCTTCATAACACTTCGGTCAACAAGAAGTTTTTAATTATTTGTAAGGAGCTTTAAGAATGACACCTGTCGGCAGCAGTGGTGAAGTGGTTACGCACTCCAATGCTCACGGCGACCCGAGTTCGATTCCCGCCTCACGGTTCTATGCCGATCCTTCCCCTTAATCTGCTCCCCATGCTTTCCGGTCAATACTCTATACTAGGCATGTGCAAACTTGATTCTGGAGGGCCGGTGTCCTGCAGAGTTTTGCTCCAAACACTAATAAAACACACCTGAACACCCTAATTAGTGTCTTTAAGATCACTAGAAAGCTACAAGCAGGTGTGTTTGATTAGGGTTGGAGCAAAACTATGCAGGGACACCGGCCCTCCAGGATCGAGTTTGCCCATCCCTGCTCTATACTGTCCTACACAAAAAAGGTGCAAACCCCTAAAAAATAATTATAAAAAAAAAAAAAAAAAGTGTGACACCTAAATTTCAATTGTAGCAAATAGAATAATAATGATGCAGCATTTAACTCAAAGTTTTGACTGTTGTTATTTATTATTAAAGTTGGGGGACCTGTATTTAAAGGATAGTTTGCACAAAAATATATTCTGTCATTATTTACTCACCCTCCACTTGTTTCAAACCTGTTTGAGTTTCTTTCTTCTGTTAAACACCAAAGACGATATACTGAACAATAGGGATGCTCCGTTCAGCATTTTTGCAGCTGTACTGATTCCTTGTCATGGTGATCAGCCGATACCAAGTACCAACTCTGATGCTTCAAGCTTTATAATGAATTTTTTCAGTCATTTTCAGTCCAAGTATGATACTTAAGCTTGAGACAGCATTTTTTTAGTGTGGACATGTCATGGTCAAAAGCAGCTTTACAGAACAAAATAGATAAAACAGATTTTTTTTTTTTTTTTAAATGGCAAGAAAAATCATGAATAAAGAAATTTTGAAGCATTGCAAATCATGGAAGAATTCAACATGTCTCAATGAAGTTGGAAGCACATATTTGATACATATGGAGTTAAAACACACACCTATAATCCATTACTTCTTTACTAAAAGGAAACAGGTCCATAAACTACTACTTACAACAATGTGTATATTACAATAAGTTATATTATTAAATATTCAAGTAAACGAAAATGTTTTTTTTTTATTTCCCTCATATCTTCCAGCCAGGATTTAATGAATTTGCAATACTGTTGAAAACATAGAAGTTCTTTTACTTCTGATATGTAAAAAGATGTCCGTTCATATGTGTCCTCTGCTCGTAAACTGGTAGACAAACAATTGTGATCGGTTCATGAGATCGGCCAGATTAGCGAATACCAATCGAGTCATGAAATGTGATTCTCAGCCAATACCGATCTCCAGCTGATCGATCAGAGCATCCCTACTGAACAATGCTGAAAACGGTAGTTTCTTTTTCTAC
Organism: Danio aesculapii; assembly: GCF_903798145.1. Lineage (NCBI taxonomy): Eukaryota > Metazoa > Chordata > Actinopteri > Cypriniformes > Danionidae > Danio > Danio aesculapii. Next base: position 41,024,011 of record NC_079444.1, read on the forward strand.
AATGGAGGTTAATGGCTAGAGGTTTCCAACAAATATCTTTTTTTTTTTTTTTTTTTTTCAAACTGAAATAACTTAATTCTGACACGTTTGAAAGAAGTGAACCTTTGGTAAATGGTAAGAAAAAGTATTCTGAACTTGATCTTCATAACAGGGATAATGAAAAACAAAGACATTATACAATTTGGCATAATGTAAATACAAAATAACAGCTTGAAGACAGAACCTTGGGGAGCACCCTGTTTTACTGAGACAGTGGAAGATAAGCAAGTGTGCATTGAGATACAGAACTGTGTGTAACAGATATGAAGATAACAGAGGGTCTTAAATAGAAATCTCTGAAAGATGAAAAAGTAACAGATTGTGGCAGACAGTGTCAAAAGGGCACAGTCAAGTAATGAGAACACTGTAAAGCTGACCATAAAGAACACTTTTAAGTCAACAATGCACATACTGCACAAAATTATTGCACATACAGTTGAAGTCAGAATTTTTAGTCAATAGAATTATTTCCCAATTGATGTTTAACAGAGCAAAGAAATTTTCACAGTATGTCTGTTAAAATTTTTTCTTCTGGAGAAAGTCTTATTTGTTTTATTTCGGCTAGAATAAAAGCAGCTTTTTTATTTTTTAAACATTTTAAGGTCAAAATTATTAGCTCCTTTAAGCTAATATTTTTTTTACAACAGCATCTCCAGCAGAAGAAAATATCCAAAGATGCCGTTTTAAATTGTAAACAAATCACTGTTTTTGAAACAAATGAAGACAGCAGAAGTCAATGATTCATTTGAATTATTTAGCCGGACATGTTTACTGCTCCAAAATATCATAAATCTTTCAAAAAAATTGAATATATTGTTTAAATGAGAAAAACATTTTAGTTTTTTACTCAGACATTTAAAAAGAACATATTTTAGAGCAGTGATGATCACAATATCGTTATACCATAAAACTGTGATATTTTTATACAAGGTTATCATACCGTCAGAATCTTATACCGGACCATACCTAACTGCACCAAAGCTCAAGTGAAGCGCGCTCTAATACACCACATCCAACCACGGCAGGGCCGGCCAACTGAACTGCGCCTGAGCCCGATTCAGAGCACTCACACTTCTCGAACGATCCGGGAAACTGGTCTGGGCACGGTTCGGATAACATAGTGTGTGCACACTTAGTGTATTTACTGTAGCATTAAATTCCATTGTGCTAAGATTGTTTGTTTTTACTGAAATAAGTTCATCATAGAAAAATGTAAACATACTGCATTAGATAATATAATTGATAGCAATGCTTCGTAGCTATTTTTAAATATTAGGAAATGAATTATAAAATTACTCATGGAAACTTTAATGTAATACAGTTTGGTACCTTCGGCCCACAGTTCTCAATCAAGTTTGTGTTTTGGCCCATCATAAAAAAAGTTTGGGCACCCCTGGTTTATTTATTTATTTTATTTATAAATAATAAATTTATAAATTTATCAATTTATATAAATATAAATTTATAAATTTACAGGGAAAATGTACAACATGACATGTTGTGCCAGAATTAACTATAAAGCTAATTTACATCTGCAGGCCCTGGGCAGGAAGTTGTAGCAAATTTAACAGTAAAAATAATACAACAACACTTACATTACAATACATAATTATCAATAAAATGAAATCAATCAGTGGCTGCCTATTTAATTTTAAGCCAAATTTTAAAAACAGTTTTAAAATTTTTAAAAGTAGTACTCTCTCTGATATGCACTGGGATTTCATTCCATCTTTCTGCTGCTCTAACTGAAAAAACTGATTGTCCAAAAGCAGTTCTCTTAAGTTTAACTGAACAATCACCCCTAAACCGATGACCTAGTCCAGGCATGTCCAAGCTCGGTCCTGGAGGGCCGGTGTCCTGCAAAGTTTAGTTCCAACCCCAATCAGACACACCTGGGCTAGCTAATCAAGCACTTACTAGGCTTTCTAGAAACATCCGTGCAGGTGTGTTGAGGCCAGTTGGAGCTAAAATCTGCAGGACACCGGCCCTCCAGGACCGAGTTTGGACACCCCTGACCTAGTCTGTCTTGTATTGTCCTTGCAGACAATCACACGTTGTTTGAGGGGTGGTGGTGCAAGATCATTAAATATTTTGTACATTATTAAACAAACATCAGCATAAAATAAGAAACTGTCGAATGTTAGTCATTTATATTGTGCAATACAGTTATAATAATTATAGCTCCTTGGTTTTTTAGCATTTTTTAACAGTTTATAGATAATACAATGGTTTTAATGTTGTAATGTTCGTGTGGGACCAGCTTGTGGCACAATAAGATAAGGTACTTACTAAAATGAACCAAACTTGTACAGCATTTAATAATCAGAGTTCATTGATTCATTCATTCATTTGAACTGTACATACCCACTGCACATGGACATTTGTAATTATATTATCTGCACACTTCTGATTATTAATAGCATCCTGTACATATAATCATTTATTGTAAATCTGTTCATAGCTAATACAACCTGTATATAATGTTGATAGCACATCCATCTGTAAATATTACCATAGTTTTTCTATAACTGCACTTTATAACTTATACCTGTATCCATATTGCACTGCTGGTTAGACCGAAACTGCATTTCGTTGCCTTGTACTTGTACATGTGTAATGACAATAAAGTTGAATCTAATCTAATCATCATTTCCTAATGCGTTAAATAACATCTAAATTAATGCTTGTTAAGATTAGCTAATGCACTGTGGGTTAACAAACTAACAATGAACAACTGTATTTCCATTAACATGAACGAATACTGTAATAAATGTGTTGCTCATTGTTTGCTCATGTTAGTAAATACAATAACTAACACAACCTTACTGTAGAGTGTTACCGAAATAATTAACTGAAAGGTTGCAAGTTCAAGTCTTGCAAGGTAAATATTAACCAAGGTAAATATACACACACATACCTTCAGCCAGAGTTTCCTCCACAGTGACCTGGTGTCTTCCTACAGTAAAATTCCTTCCGATGAAATTCCCACCAGCACCACTGCCAGACCCAGAACCTCCAGCTCCCCCTCCAGAACCGGGCCCGGAGCCCACCAGCTCTCTCCGGGAGTCAAAGAACTTCTTCATGATGTCTACAAGATCCCAAAGCTGCTTAATGAGAATCTATAAGAAACTGAAGCAGGCTGGTAGTTCTGGTGCAGGAGGTCTAGATCAGCTTTGAATGTCAAACATAGACTCTTGGTCCAGTTCTAGAGCTGATCACAGCTTAAATGAACCGTACAAGTAAACGAAAACAAGTAATATATGTGCAAAACTAAAGCATCACAGTCGACTATAAGCAAATATACAGCATCTATGAGAGATGGCCTGATATGATTGATGTGTTTAGTGTCTATATCGCGATATAAATACTTGAATCCCGGTGAAATCGATGTAAACATTCAACCTTAGTTGAAAAACGGACCTTCAAACGAGAAGTGCACTGAAATCATTGTTTTGATGGATGAAAGTCAAACTCTCCATCATCAGCCAGCTGTGCAGCTTAATAAAACCAGCCACTTTTCACAGAAAACACAGATGACATGCGAATGTTAATCAGAATAACGGATAATTTGGCTAATTAAACACCTATACGCGTGTTAATTAGTCTCTTATCTGATGAAAAAACAGCTATTTAGATTGAACACACAGTGGGCTAGGCGCTAACGCTAGCATTCCTGCAAAACACAACCGGACGCGTGACAGCTCTCATCTGCGCGCCGCCGTCGGTGTCCTGCCGGTAAACGGTGAACGGATGCGGTTTGATTTTAATCGGACAGAATCAAATTCAGACTGAAATGAACGTGTTGTTCATGGCGATTCTCGTCTGCGGCTTTGGATGCTGCAGATGCGCCAGCTAACCGGAAACTACACCGGACGCGTGAAGCCAGCGCTTCAAAATCTATAATAAAAGTCCAACACTCTTAATAACTATTGAGCGGATTCATTATTGAATGAGACATTTAAAATGTTGACCTCTAAATCTTACAATCAAAAATGTACATTTATCTATATTTAAAAAAAAATAATAATTTTAGGGTATTGGAGACTGAAATATTCTTACGTTATATTACCAGTAACGTTATCAGAGAAAGCCCTTCGCACGTTAAAAATTTGTGAACTCGATAATGTATTTAATTATTACATATGTACATTGTGTATATTTGTATTGTTTATACTTACCCCGTGGCATGTATTTGTAGTGTAAAATGTTATGCTCTTCTTCAAATAATAATAATAAAAATAAAAAAACGAAAAGAAGTTGACCTCAAAAGGTCAAACGCTGAATATATAAATATATATTATACACAATATAGTACACAGCCCAAGAATAAATTAAGATTTAGCATAAATAGCTACGCTAATATGTTGATTTGTTTTGTATCGATTAAAAACTTCCGAAATTTGCCCACTTATCATTGCAAAAATGGTGTGATTTAGCTTTCTGTTAAAAAGAAAATAAACACTGAATTGTCGAATCATTTTAAAAATTCTTAAAATATTTTATATTATCTATCCACGAATTGTTTGTATCTACCAATCTAAATGGACATCATAAAAAATACCTTTACTCATTTTAAAACTAAATATCACACACTACTCTCAAGAAATAACCTATATACCTTAAATTCGTGAGTGCCAATTGCTTATCAAGATACTAATACGCAGAAATGTTTTATTATTTTTATATTTAGGATTTTTGTGGCGTTTACGGAGTAGGAGTTAACACTTGTCAGCATTTTTGTAGAAAAACAAGTCTTTCTTTTTGTAACCAAAGTTCCTTTAAAGTCCCTTTAGCCTCCAGCTTTCTACTCATGTTTCAAGGCATAATTTACATCCAATTCAATGCGATATATCTCACTTTTACTTAAAACTGCAACATGTATAGCAAAAACATCTCTAAAACAATTAAAATCCGCTCTACTTTATAGCTGACACAGTCTTCGAAATGATTCACAAGAGGATGAACATCACTCCGAATGAGAGTCAACGCAAAATAAAAGAGGAGGGGCCGCAAAGGAGGAACTGTAACACGATTCTGCCTACAAAAAGCCAACACCCATTAAAGTTGCCAACAAAACTGAGAAACATCCCTTCAAAATCTACTTCCATTCTGACTAACTGGTGTCGCTTCTCAGTCATTCCGGCGCTTCTGCAGGTAAGACGCAAAAACTACAAATCTTCCGTCGCTTTTTACGTTATCCGCGTACTTTAGGACCTACTGAAGTTTATAGACATGTACTTGCTCGTTTAACACGTTAATAAGAATAACTTTAGGCTAATATAACATAATAACCGACTGAAGCTTGTTGTTGTGGTTAAATGAATGTTCTCCTAATGTTTTGCGACTCTTCTGAACACCAATATTCCATCACGTGACCCTGCAGCTCAACATGATCCTCTGATATATGTGGCTTTCATTAAAAATACAATGAGTCATTTTGCTTTGCATGCCAAAAGAATCAGACCACATGCTTTACAAATACATGACCGTGACCTAGATGTGGTATACAGTCCGTGAGGGTACACTGAAACAAAATGATTTCTGCAAAACGGGCTGCATTTAAACAGACACATTACATTTAGTATCGTTCAATTTAATTTGTTTGCTTAAATTAAGCCCAAATAAATAGTTTGCAACCACTTACTTACCTTAAAAAAAGCATCAATGAATCATCTTTGAATCATTTCTTATCGTCTATACCTACATGAAAGAAGATAAATATGAATAATATCTTTAATATAAGTTAAAAATGCGCTCAGATTAGCCAAACCTTAATATATGTTAAAGGATAGTTCACACAAAAATGTACATACTATTTACCTCAAGTGGTTATATATCTTTGAGTTTCTTTCTACTGTTGAACACAAACGAAGATATTTTGAAGAATGTTGTACTTCTATAGGAAAAACAATTACTATAGAAGTCAATGGTTACCCTTTTCCAGCATTCTTCAAAATATCTTCTTTTGTGGTCAACAGAGGAAAGAAACTCAGACTTGTTTGGATCAAGTGAAGGGTGAGTAAATTGGACAGAATTAAAATATTTGGGTGAACTATATAATTTATCCCCTTATACCGTATGCCAAAGCTTCTGATAAATAAATATATCATAAACTGAAGCTGAGCTGTTGTTTGAGCAGTGTGTGTTCCCTTTGTGTGCTATTTCATATTCTGGCATGTTTTAAATGTGATATTTAATATTAAACAATAAAATATATTATCACAGCAAGAAGGTCGCTGGTTCGAGCCTCGGCTGGGTCAGTTGACGTTTCTGTGTGGAGTTTGCATGTTCTCCCTGCGTTCGCGTGGGTTTCCACAGTCCAATGACATGTGGTACAGGTGAATTGAGTAGGCTAAATTGTCCGTAGAGTATGTGTGTGAGTGAGTGTGTATGGATGTTTCCCAGAGATGGGTTGCAGCTGGAAGGGCATCCGCTGTGTAAAATATGTGCTGGCGGTTTATTCTGCTGTGGCGACCCCAGATTAATAAAGGGACTAAGCCGAAAAGAAAATGAATGAATGAATGAAAATATGTTGTTAGTGTTGAATTCATCTCTGATATTGTAGCTGAATAATAAACATATTTAATATGTATAACATTCAATATTATGTCCTTACAGGCCCGTAGTCGGGGGGGATGGGTGGTTCGAAAGACCCACCCCCTCTACTGACAAAGGTCCAGTATTTGTCCCATACATTGTCATTTTTCCTATTTTGACTGTTATGCCACCATAAATTATCAAAATAACCCATCAGAAAAGGCTTTAAGACCTAAAGGAAGACCTCCAAGTAAAGTCAACTTTCACTGTAAAGTTGTTAAATAGAGAAAACATTTTAGAAGAAACTTTTATTCCAAATCTTGGACTTTATTCTTGAAAGAAAAAATGACCAATAAAATAATGTAAAGCACCAAAGACGGCCCATATTAAAATTACTTATAATATGTATTAGGCTATTGTTGTTATCCATGAATTATCAAATGGACTTTTTACACAAGAGAGGCTAGAAAAATCATGAAGCTCTACGTTATTATCATTATTATAATTTTTTTATTATTCAAAAGCCCAAGTTCTGACTGGATAAGTAGCCTATTTTTCATATTTCTTTATTTTAACTCTTACGTTTTTCATTCAGTCATTCATTCATTTTCTTTTCGGCTTAGTCCCTTTATTAATCTGGTGTCGCCACAGCAGAATGAACCGCCAACTTATACAGCAAGTTTTTATGCAGTGGATGCCCTTCCAGCCATAACCCATCTCTGGGAAACATCCATTCACACACATACACTACGGACAATTTAGCCTACCCAATTCACCTGTACCGCATGCCTTTGGACTTGTGGGGTAAACCCACGCTAACACAGGGAGAACATGCAAACTCCACGCAGAAATGCCAACTTAACCAGCCGAGGCTCGAACCAGCAACCTCCTTGCTGTGAGGCGACAGCACTACCAACTGCACCACTGCGTCGCCTCTCTTATGTTTTTTATTTTTTAATACTTTATTTCTAAGGATTTTTTATACATTTGCACAAAACAAAAAAAACAAACAGTCAACAACAACAAAACTAAATATACAAACAAATATCCCCAACATTACTTTCCCTTTTGTGGCTTTAACAGAAGATGTACATAGCTAACAGTCTGCAAATATAAAGTCCTCAAACGTCACACAAATGCACAGCAAGTGTACGTATAGGTTGCATACACAACTTCAATACAGTTATGGCAAACAGAAGAATAAATGTAAAAAAAGATGCAAAAAGATAAACGATACACATAAAAAGTGAACAATTCAGTGTGTAATGAAAGGAAGGTTCTGTATACCTTTATTACAAGCACTGCCATTGTGAAAGGCATTACAAAGTTACAGCGACATGAAAGAGGAATAATAAAAAATAAAATAATAATAATAAATAAATAAAATAATAATAAATAAAATAATAATAAATAAATAAATAAATTTAAAAAGGGGGGGGGGGGTCTTTTGGGATTATATGAGATTTTATATATCCTCCTGCTCTAAAAATTGTAAATTGTCAACGTATGTAATAAAGGGAGACCATGTTTTAAAAAGTGAGAGTAAATTAGATTTTTTTTTTCAAGCTGAATAAAATACATCACGTCTTTCTCTCTTATGTTTTTAATACATCAAAAAGTGTGACCGTCTGCCAAACTAATCTAGCAAAAAAAAAAAAAAAGTGCAGTACACAGTATTTAAACCTCATCGTTAAATAGAAAATGAGTCGAATAACCTCACAATCACTGCACTATTTACATTTGCACATTTAAAGTTTGCACATATTCATTGCACTGATTCATTTATCTGAACTGTACATACCCACTGAACAATGACATTTGTAATTATGTTTATCTATCTGCACACTTCTGCTATTAATAGCATCATGTACATATATTCATTTATTGTAAATCTGTTCATAGCTAACACAACCTGTATATAATGTTCATAGTACATCCATCTGTAAATATCACCATAGTTTTTCTATAACTGCACTTTATAACTTATACCTGTATCCTGCACTTGCTGCTATTGCACTGCTGGTTAGACCGAAACTGCATTTCGTTGCCTTGTACTTGTACATGTGTAATGACAATAAAGTTGAATCTAATCTAATCTAAAAAGTCCACTTATTAGTTCCACAAAAAGAACCACCCCATTTACCAGGCGGGCTACGGGCTTGCTTAAATATAAGGTTAAAATGCGCTCAGATTAGCCAAACCTAAAGAGATGTCATTGTTAAAGGGATATAGTCCACCAAGAAATGGACATTTACATACTATTTACCCAACCTCAAGTGGATAACCTAGTAAAGCCTTTAAATGTCACTTTAAGCTGTAGAGAAGTGTCTTAAAAAATATCTAGTCTAATATTATTTACTGTCATCATGGCAAAGATAAAATAAAACAGTTATTAGAGATGAGTTATTAAAACTATTACAGTATGTTTATAAATGTGTTGAAGAAATCTTCTCTCCATTATACAGAAATTGGAGAAAATAAACAGGGGGGGCTAATAATTCTGACTTCAACTGTATGTGCATAATTATTAAAAAAAAAAAAAGTCCTCTAAACCAGTGTTTCCCAACCCTGTTCCTGAAGGCACACCAACAGTCCACATTTTCAACCTCTCCCTAATCAAACACACCTGAATCATCTTATAACATCAGAAGAGACTCCAACACCTGAAATGAATGGGTCAGATAATGGAGACATCCAAAATATGTACTGTTGGTGTGCCTCCAGGAACAGGGTTGGGAAACACTGCTCTAAACTGTTCCAAGTTACATCGGATTTACTCACATTTTTTTTAAGTAAATTTATTTTTACAGTTAATAAATATAAATTAATACATTAACATCAAGAATAAAAAAGGTTATATTTTCTTAAATAGGTTATATGTCGTCAATGTTAGTTTAAAGCAATACAACAGTAGTTATTCGCTCCATTAAACTTAAAGGGACTTTGCTATAGGTGCTATGGGCGGTTGCTTGTTGTTAGTATGTTTCTAGCATGGATTAGCATGTTGTTACTAATAACTAATATTTGAACAGGCTCTTTGCATGTGGAGTCTGTTGTATGCAAATAATCAATTATTGACCATATTTAAATGAGGTATTGTATAGTCATGTGACCGCGGTGAGTGTGAGAGCACAATGAAGTGAAAACTGAGAGACTGTCAGGTGTTTGGGTCTGAAACGGCTGTAGGGGGATTTGTTTAAAGCGGGAAACTGATCCTGAGCAGAGGCTTGTTAATTACCGCTTCAGCTCTTCTGCTTAATGAGCTGAATGCTAAAGCGGAGAGCGTTTTGCTAGTGGCATCCCAAGGCGTTATTTATTTAACAGTGTCATTAACCCTGTTATTAGGAGATCAATCCTGCTTATTAAATTTCACTTGACTAAAACCCCAAACAAACGGGGATGCGTTTCACAAAGGACATGCATGTTGAAGGAGATTGTAGAAGGCATTCAACCCAAAAGAACTGATGAAAGATAATTATGATGCTTTAGAAAATTCTGCCCTGTTCATTCATTTATTCATTTTCTTTTCGGCTTAGTCCCTTTATTAATCTGGGTTCGCCACAGTGAAATGAACCGCCAACTAATCCAGCATGTGTTTTACGCAGCGGATGCCTTTCCAGCTGCAACCCATCACTGGGGAAACACCCGTACACTCATTCACACACATACACTATGGCCAATTTAGTTTATTCAATTCACCTATAGCGCATGTGTTTGAACTGTGGGGGAATTATGACTTAATAATATGTATGACTTAATAATACATTAATCTATTGTTTTTAATTCTTTACCTTTAGTATTTTCATCTCTTCATCTCCAGACTGAAACCTTTCCTCCATCTCTACAATGGCAGCGGTAAGAAAACCTAAAAGAGAAGATTTTTACAATTAATATCAATTACTTTATCAATATATGTAAAGGCATTATTACTTTCATCTTGCATTTCACATGCAAAATATATATACTCACCGGTCACTTTATTAGGTACACCTTACTAGTACAGACCCACTTTTTTGGTTGGACCTACTTTTGCCTTCAGAACTGCCTTAATCCTTCATAGCAAAGATTCAACAAGGTACTGTAAATATTCCTCAGAGATTTTGCTCAATATTGACATGATAGCATCACGCAGTTGCTGCAGATTTGTCAGCTGCACATCTATGATGTGATTGGATTGGGATCTGGTGACTGTGGAGGCCATTTGAGTGCAGTAAACTCATCTTGCTGGAAGTAGCCATCAGACGATGGGTACACTGTGGTCATAAAGTGATGGACATGGTCAGCAACAATACTCAGGTAGGCTGTGGCGTTGACACAATGCTCAATTGGTACTAATGGACCCAAAGTGTGCCAAGAAAATATCCCCAACACTATTACACCACCAGCCTAAACAGTTGATACAAGGCAGCATGGATCCATGCTTTCATGTTGCTGATGCCAAATTCTGACTCTACCATCCAATAGCGCATCTGATGACAAATGACTCATCAGACCAGGCAATGTTTCTCCAATCTTCTACTGTCCAATTTTGGTGAGCCTGTGTGAATTGTAGCCTCAGTTTCCTGTTCTTAGCTGACAGGAGTGGCACCCGGTGTGGTCTTTTGCTGCTGTAGCCCATCCGCCTCAAGGTTGGACATGTTGTGTGTTCAGAGATGCTCTTCTGCAGACCTCGGTTGTAACGAGTGCTTATTTGAGTTATTGTTGCCTTTCTATCAGCTGAAACCAGTCTGGCCATTCTCCTCTGACCTCTGGCATCACCAAGGCATTTGCACCCACAAAACTGCAGCTCGCTGGATATTTTCTCATTTTCGGACCATTCTCTGTAAACAATAGAGATGGTCGTGCGTGAAAATCCCAGTAGAGCAGCAATTTCTGAAATACTCAGTCCAGCCCGTCTGACACCAACAACCATGCCACGTTCAAAGTCACTTAAATCACATTTCTTCCCCATTCTGATGCTAGCTTTGAACTGCAGCAGATCGTCTTGACCATGTCTACATGACTAAATGCATTGAGGTACTGCCATGTGATTGGCTGATTAGAAATTTGGTTTAACGAGCGGTTTAACAGGTGTACCTAATAAAGTGGCCGGTAAGTGTGTACACAGGATTCATTAAATTGATTAGAAGTAACAGTAAAGACAGTTATAAGGTTGCAACATTTTTACTTAATGTTCTTTGGAACTTTCTATTCATCAACTAATCCTGAAAAACTGGTTTGCAAAACGTTTCTAAGACTGGAGTAATGATACTGAGAATTCAGCTTTACGTCACAGGAATAAACAACATTTATTTTAAACTATAATAGTGTGTTTGTAGTCAAATAAATGGAGCTTTGGTGAGAATAAGAAATATATTTCAGAAATATACCAAACTTTCAAGCTGTAGTATTTGTTTTTCTGTGATAAACTAAATTCTCTAGTGCCGTTTAGCGATTAATCCCAACTAACCATGCTCAAAATAAAAGTCTGTATTTACATAACATATTTACATATAAGTATATTTAGACATACTGTAGTATATTTAGTATATTTATGTATAGTATATTTATGTATACAACAAACATTAACTAATATATATATATATATATATATATATATATATATATATATATATATATATATATATATATATATATATATATATATATATATATATATATACACACATACACATACACACACACACGTGTATGAATCTCTTGATTTTTATTATTATTATTTGATTTTAATATTCCTCCCCAACATATTCATTTGGGTGTACTAATGTTTGGACTGTGATTAGTTTATTTTGTTTGATTAGTTCCAGGTTTTGGCTTTGATACGGACTCAACTATAGACCATTTTGTAGGATGTAAACAAAAACAATAGTCC